>NC_061520.1:4605000-4767500 GCF_022379125.1 Scophthalmus maximus
TTACCATCAGTCTACCACACTAACAAATATGCCATGAATATTTAATAAAACATGAATAATACAATTTTAAAGTATATATTGTAGTGTTGTACTATGTTTTTATGGGCAGTGCATGTGATTTGCACACTGTAAAGGGTAATGATACAATGCAATGATATATATATATATATGACTTCACTGAAGTAGCATAATATAGAATATATATTATAATAATGATAATGCAACAATAGAAGCATAGCATTGATTAACAAATATTAGAAAACGACAAACATGACAAAATAAAGTGTAAGAAATAATTTTATTCTATTACTAGTCTCAATACACATTAAATATAATCAGAGTAAACCAAATAATTTACAGTGGATTTTTTGATGCATTATTATATATGATATCACCTTTAATAAATCCTTATTTCTATGATTTAGTTTCTTCCTGTTTGTTTGTTTGTTTGTTTGTTTTCCTGCAGTGACCCAGTTTCTCTGTGGTTACGATTAAACGTTCATGTGCACATCCTGTATTCACCTCTTGCACATGCATGCACACCGTATATGAATATACATTCATGTATATGTAAATGCATATGTATGTGCACATGTACAGAGGATTATCAGTCATGCCAGCGGAGTGGAGGATTAAAAGCAGAGCCAGTAGAGGAACGCCTCAGGCTGCTGGTGTCCACATCCACACACACAAACCAGTCCAGAAAAACTAAAACTGCTCCAATTCAACACAGCATCCACGTATTATTTCATAAGTGTCTGTATTTCTTTTATGATTTATGTGAAGTTGTGGTTTTTCAAACAGATGAAGGAGAGAGAGAGACGCAGAAAAAAGAAAATCTCTGAAAAGAAGAACGACGAAGGACGGAGCTGTGACATTTCCGTCGTCTCTCCGGCCGCTGAACGAGGAGACGAGGGCGACAGTCACTCTTTATTCAAATGTCAGTCTCTGCCAAACAGCGAATATTTGAATAACCATAACAGGATATGCATATCACCTGCTGTGGACTCAAACAAACAAGATACGGCAGATGGATTAGACCTTTGGATCACATCTGGTATTGACTCGCACACAATACAACAGCAGGGCTGCTGCAGGAGGAGGAGGAAGAGGAGGAAGAGGAGGAAGAAGAGGAGGAGGAAGAGGAGGAAGAGGAGGAGGAAGAGGAGGAGGACGAGGAAGAGGAGGAGGATGAGGAAGAAGAGGAGGAGGAAGAGGAGGAAGAGGAAGAGGAGGAAGAGGAGGAGGAGGACGGACTTCAATGACTTTCCATCTTGTATCTACTGTAAAGGTCTCAGGAGATTCGTCATCTTTGTTTCAGGCGTCTCATTCGGTGGTTAAATCTCCAAGTATCTGCTACTGTACCGGTTTATCTGCTCATTTTTATTTTTCCTTCCTAAATCTAGATACATTCATTTGAGTTTTTTGTGGAAGAGAAAGATGTTTGTGTGGATTTCACACAAGGCGTCGGTGAAGTGGTCTTCCTGGTCTAAATTCAGGTTTTCTGTTTGGCAAACGTTCCCTTCATGGTCCTCGTGCTTTAATCGAACCCGGCAGCCGAAGATAATTTGGGAGAACGGAGCCAAATCTGCAGGGTCTCAATTAGAGGAGAGGAGACGTTCGTCTCGATTACAGACCAGATTGAGGTTCGTCTCCATTATCTCTTTCTAAATCGGTCGGTTCTCCAGGTTGTGTCCACAACAGGGCCTGTTGTCTGAAGCATGTGAGAGACACGCGGCTCCTCAAGAGTTTTAAATAGATTATATTAGTTTGGTTTTTCTGACTCTCTCACGCACGCACGCACGCACGCACGCACGCACGCACGCACGCACGCACACACCTCTAAGTCTCCGGGTTCGTCTCCGTCCGCCCACGTCTGTTCGGCAAATAACAAAGAGGTCGAGAAAAGGGCAGAGGAGAGTCCGGACGTGAATCCGCCAGACATACACGGGTCTGGTTTTTTTATGGGTCTGCACACGTCTGAAATTAGCCCCCGACTCCTCCTGGTCGGGCTAAGAGCAAAGACTCATCTGTGTGTGTGTGTGTGTGTGTGTGTGTGTGTGTGGCAGTTGAAAAGGGAACACCTGATGTCATACATGACAGAGGCAACAGTCCAGTTCAGGGTGTGATCTCCTCTAACTGCCCCGTCCAATAAATATATTCTCATATTTGTGAAATGCCTCCGGTGCCCCGGGTCTCTCCACGCTATCAAAGTTTTATTTTCTACGGCAAATTCAAAGTAAACGTTTTTTTTTTACTGCAGTTCCCAAATTCACCAGAACTTTTTTCTTTTTGAAGTCTCTTGAAGCCGACCGGACAAATATACCGCACAGTTTTTTCTCTCTCCCACATATAAGAAGTTTGAGAGCGCTTTTTGGTTTTGGCAGCAGGAGCTGGACTCTTCCACCATCAGGTTAAACTTAGAGTCTCTCTGACTCATGTTAACAGTAACTAGTTATTGAGCTAAATAGCAAACGTATAATCTATCCTGCAAAAAAAGATGTTTTGTTTCCTTCCATTGAATTTAGGCCACAGTGTGATTTGTTTCAAATCGGAACCACAGCATATTCCAGATTCTCCTGACGGCCCATTTTTCTGACTGAATTTAAAGTACTGCACATACAGTATATGTTAAACTTTGTAAAAGTTCTAAGTCGGACGTATGTACTGTAGATTTCATGAGGAATGTGAATGGATTCGGTTCAGATCCACCACTGGATGTGCTACAGAAAATCTATAAAAAGGCCAAACTTCAGTATAAAGGGAAACATCGATGCTGACGTGTGAGGAGGAGACGCCACCGTCTCATTTTCCTGCATCAGCTGCTGCTTTTTGATTCAACCTTTCTTCCGAGATCGACTCAGCTGCTGCGTCTCGAGCAAAGTGCTTCACAGATCAGGGACGTGCATCTTTATCAGCGACGACGATGAAGCGCGTCTCGGTGCATTCAAAAATACATGTGAACAAACACAAGTACCGATACGATACGACATGATTTGATAGAACAAAACTGCGCACGCACGCACGCACGCACGCACACGCACACACACACACACACACACACACACGCACACGCACACGCACGCACACGGTGACGTCTTCCTCCAGGAAACCACATTCATTCCCCGCCGCCCATGAAACAGGTCAGCTGTGTAATGCATCGCAGTGGTGAGCGACTGTATTTTCTCTGCTCCTGTGAGGTAACCAGCCGACGCTCGACTGAACACAGGACAAAAAAACCGCAAACATATGATGTTGTTTTCAGTTAGTGGAGCAGAGCGTTTCCTCCTGTGTGACACGAGCCATCGTAACCTTCAGATAAATCCAGCTGCGTAAATGATTTGTTCGTACACCGGCGCACAACAAACTCCATTCTCTCTCCAGTCTTTGGGTTGTGTTGCTTAATCTTCATCTGTCTCCTCCCGCCTCTAATCACCGCCCCCCCCCCCCATCCTGTCTCCCCCCTCGCTGTATGAAAATCAAGCACTCATTCAGACATATTTTCCCTCTCTGCAGCGGGAGAGTTGTTTTCAATCGTCTCCTCAGCTCGAGAGCCACTTCTCTCATCTCTGAGTGCGAGTGGATATTATCCCTCTATTCCACCATCTTTATGAGGCCACTGATCGTCGGCGTATCACAGTGAGGGAGACGCCGAGGGTGGGGCAGATGCAGAGTTAATGGAAGGAGACAAAGCAAACAACCGGAGAAAGGAAAGGAGGGGGGAGAACGGAGAGGGAGGCAGAATGTGAGAGAGGGAGAGTGACGGCAAACACAGGAGAGGAAAAAAAAACCATAAAGATTAACCTACTTTAAAACGAAAACTCCAGCTCTGGAACTAATAGAGAGGAAAAACTGTTTTTGTTAACATCAATTAACATCTCACAGTCATACGCCTTGGTTGCAGTTTACATCCACGTCTGCCCAGACTGAAGTAATTTAATACAAGTTAATTTTGTCATAGTTAACATATGAAACACTTGAGTTATGGCCCAAAAACTAATTTTATGAGATCACAGTGAACTTCGGCTACCAAAATCAAATCTGGTTTGAGCGAAAGTTTGTGCCAAATGTGAGGAAATTCCCAAACAACGTTCATTAAACATTATTAAACATTATCACAGAAAACAAAGTTACATTTCACAGCTTAGTCTTCGATATTTTAACCATCTTACTAACACATCACACAAAACTGAACAAACCTAAAGGACGCAGAATCAGCTGCAAGCACTTCCTGGTTCCAGTTTCATGCATAAGCAGACAACTGGAACTGAATTCATGGAGACGGAAGAAATGTTGTGATTTGTACTGTAAGGAGCATCTTTACCATGTGTTTACAGATTTTCATCAAATATCTCACCAATATTACTTGGGAGGGATCTCCAGATGATAACATTTTTTGAGCGAGCGAGCGAAAGAGAGAGAAAGTGAGCGACAGCAGAGCAAAGAGCTCCGCACACAGCTCTGCAATAAAGCAACAGCACCAGTTCACCTCCTGCAGCGTCTTAACCTGAAATCTTCTGTTCTCATCGTTTTACACTGATGTCGATCACTCCGGAAAGACTTTCAACTCATATTTAAAATGTAAAAAACTGTTTATCCAGCTACAGCAGCCTCAATAGACCCAAAATGCAACGTACCCACGAGATATAAATAGAAGGATTTCATTTCATTTCAAGGGAAAAGCACTGGACAGAAAAAACGACAAGTTATAATCAGGGCGATCCTCTGCAGTTGCACTGAATAGTTAGAAGATGATGGAGGTTGATCAGACAGTAAATTACGTTTCAATTTTTAAAATTATTTTCCTGATATTTAAACAAAATAAACGTCAGTCAGAGGTTCACACGGGTACTGTAGAGATCTTGTTTGCTTTCTTAAAACAACTGGAAGAAAAGAGCGAACAGACGAACATGCAAAGGAAGCAGCTGGCGTGACGGAGGAGAAACATGGCGGAAGAGTGAGAGTTGGGGGGTGGGGGCTTCTGGGGAGTAACAGGCAGGAAGTAATGGACCCTTTATTGCATTAGATGCTCCACAAAACCAGAGCGGTCATTATTATCCAGCTGAGATCCCGACACGACCACTGATAACTGGATGCTTTAACCCGATTGGCTGCACATCCATTAATCACAAGACATTTTAAAACAGCTAATCTCTGTGTTTTATACTCGCTGTCGTGTGTGTGGGGTCTCTGACGGATATTCACTTATGGTTTGTGGGTTTTGAGGTTTCGATATTATTGGCTTCACGTGTGTTTAACGTCCGATTCATTTTACTTTATGCACTCAATCCTTTAGAGAGAAGATCTGACAAAAGTCGACAAGTAAGGTGCAGATCAAGTCCATAAGACATGCAAGTGAAAAGAGAAAAGATTAACCTGAATCGTTAAAGGAATATTCCGCACAATTCAAAACTATCTAATGTCCAGGAAATTTTGCACAAGCAACTTCAATTACAGCCTGATAGAGAATAGAGGGAAGAGTTTTACTGTGCAAACCAGAAATCTGTATTTACCGCAACACAACGCTCTTTATTGCCCGTCAGAAAAATGACAGCACGACGTGACGCAGGCCCCTCATTTATTTGAGTGACACCGCCGCACATTGGGGCGATTACTGTCCACTCAATATTTATCCACGTGACCGCCGTATAGCATGAGATGGAAACGCTTCATAGGCAACTGTAACGTACATGATGACTCGTGTCCCTTCTCGGTCACATTCATACAGTCTTTCTTCTTCTACTCTGCATTGAAGCACCTTTCCTAAGCGCTTAACGAATTCGAACAGCTGTTATCACGGCTGACGATTAAATGCTTCCGGGTCATTCCGCTCAGTTAGTAACCTTCCTATAAGCAAAATTGACAATTCGACCGCAGGGTGTGCAACACGGTGACTGTAGGAACAGAGGTCACAGCGGACGACGAGGGGGCGGGCGCCTTCACGTCCGACGTCTTGATTCATCGGGACGTGAACGGGAGCGATTGTTCCGGTTGCTCCGATGGGTCCTGGGGGCAACTGGGGCCGTTATCAGGCTAATTTGTGGAGGCGAAGCTTTACAGGCTTCAGACATGGGAGCTAATAACAATCTCTTTCCCATATCAGCACATTCCCTTCTGTGGTTGCGATGGTGGAAAACACTCAAAGGACGTGACTCATGCTTAACGTCTGGAGAAGCAACAGCGTCTGGCAGGACGGAGGATAAAGTGTGAACTTGTTTCTCTCAGTATCACTTTCTTTGGGGACTGTTTCCGCTTGACGAACTGAAGACGGAGCGTCGTGCTCAAC
The DNA here is from genome assembly GCF_022379125.1 of Scophthalmus maximus. Lineage (NCBI taxonomy): Eukaryota > Metazoa > Chordata > Actinopteri > Pleuronectiformes > Scophthalmidae > Scophthalmus > Scophthalmus maximus. The sequence goes on from NC_061520.1 coordinate 4,611,287, forward strand.
AGCAGCTACACTCACGAGTCTGATGAAGCTGTTGTGGTGAGAATAACTTCCCAGTTAGCTCCCTGGATGTATGAGTACATGTATGGTTTTATTTGTTTTGGCGTGTCAGTGGGACGCCGGAGCGCTTTTCAGTTTGCTCTGACAACCTGTTTCAACAGACTTCTACTCCTCTCAGTGCTCGAAACCCAAGTGGAACGAGGTGTGGAGAGAGAGAGATCGGAGTGCCAGAGATTACTTGTCAGGCAAATTGCTTGCACATCAGTTCCACACGGTTCAGTTCTCTGGGACTTCCAGGCATCCTCTTTTTCTTCCTTCAACAGAACAGTTGAGTCAGACCGAACGAAACACAAAGAGGAAGGACTATTATGACTGCACTTCTTATCTGCATTGTTTATTCTGTAAACTATAAGTTTTCATATTGGCAAACATGAATGCAGATATTGATATGTCTGTGATTGTTGGACGATTTTTTAACCAATAAATTCAACCAATAAAGTGGTCAAGCTCTACGTAAGTCCTGTGTTTTAGAGTTTTGGGTATCATCAAAGTCATTACAGTTCATCCTCTGAGGACCTTGAACATCTGTAGTACAGTATATCTAATGACATCCAGGAGTTTACACACTGGACCACAAGTGTCGACATCATGGAGGCGCAAGAGGAAAAGTCGGGTTGATTCATCTTCAGGGAACCAAAAATATGTGCACTAACATTTGTGATAATCCATCCATAAATATATTTCAGTCTGGACCAAAGCAGAATACTGACAGATAAGAACTGTCTGCTGCCATGGCAACAGGCATAAAAAGTAAATTTAATATATAAAAGAATATCTTTTTAAAATCATCTCACAAACTATAAAACTATGAAAATGAATTCAATCTCCATGTTTTTCCTTGACTGATAAACAGACACACACACACACACACACACACGCGCACACACACACACATGCAGCACACACTCACACGGTCTCTGCAGGTCACAGGTCACGCGGCGGGGGTGTCGGCAGGAAATGAGCTCATACCTCTTCACTTGACCCCGCGACCCAGACGCCTCCTCACCTGACGTCTCCAAACTAAACCAGAGGAGCGACGGGGAGCAGAGGAATCAAGTGGCAGCAAAGGGTTTTTTAACACAGCGGCTGGGAAACAGCAGCTTTAAAAGTTTCATTTTGTTGCACGACTTATAAAATGCGAAGCTCGACGTCACACAAGCTAATCCCGCCCTGCATGACCCCAATACGCCCTTTAGCTCCAAGTGTGAGGAAGTTTAAGTGGAGCAGAGCAGATTCTGGTTCTGTTGTGTCTCGATCCAGATCGGTTTATTACAACATCTTGAAATATATCGGGGGGAATGATCGACAACAGTTTCGTAAAAAAGTTATTTTCGACGCAGCGATGGCAGCACTTTTTGCAAAATAAAAGTTTCAGCTTTTCGCAAAATAAAAGTTTCAGCTATTTGCAAAATAAAGGTTTCAGCTTCTAAAAAAATAAAGGCCGGATTTCTGCAGCTCAGCGAAAACCGCTGACCCAAATCCATCTGATTCCTGCTCCCACTTCTTCTTTAAACTGTACGAAGACATGCGGCGCTGTTTGAGTTCCTGCGTCTCACACACTAACTGGCAGCTGAGCAGAGAGAGAGACGCGCACACAAGACAGTAAAGTGGATTAAAAGAAAGATTGAGAGAGGGACGGGGAGGCGAAGAGGAGAGATAAGAATGGATAAGGAGGAAGACGCAGAGGGGACAAAGCGGATCGGAGAGGAAACGAAAAACTGACGGCCTGAGTCCAGAGACGGGGGGAAAGAAGTGAAAGAGAAAGAAGAAGAAGAAGAAGAAGAAGAAGAAGAGATCTACAGGAAGGAGAGGACAGACGTAGACATGTTGGTTCATGGGTAGATTATCAAAAAACTGCTCTACATTGGTAAAAAAAAAAAGACGAGACGATTAAAACCCTTTTATAAATAGAACAGGAGAGAGAAACAAGGATAAAAGTCCCAAACGCATTCAAGGAAAAAGAAGCAGTAAAGAGGAAAGAGTCATCCTGAGGAGAAGGTTCCACAGACGTCAACTGCAGGTTCCAAGAAAAGCCAGTGACTCTTTTCTTTTCTTTTAAGAAAACCTACGAGTCTGATTCGTTTTCTGTTATAATGTCGGAGGAAGCCGAGTTCGGGAAGGAACCAGATGTTACACGGTGTTTTAAGACGGAGCTGGACGGAAGCCCGAGCAGAAAAGATAAATCCAACTGAAACACATTTAAAACCATATTCACATTTTCCATTTATCTTCCCTTTTTTTTACTCACCGTAATGACAGTGTGTGTGTGTGTTGGGTCCCAGACTAATTAAAGACCCGTGAGCCGCAGAGTTATAATGCCAGGTTAAAGCAAGAGAAACAACACACACTCACACATACACGTATACACACACACACGCGCGCACACACACACACGCACACACACTTTATATGGTATTCAACCCTTCAATCCCCTTTTCTCAGAGTCAGTAAATCAAATCATGTCGTCACTTTGGGAAACTATAAACTCAGTAGAGCTTAAACCTCCACCAAGGCCCAACAGTCTCTTCATTCAAATCCACTACGGATCCAGAGTTTTATCTGGATCCACACCAAATCTCACACACTCATAGATATCAGTCCACCAAATATCTCAAAGAATCATTCCCAGTGAAAATGATTAACATTATTCCATCTCACTATGTTAAAGAAAGAGATTGTTTAACAATTCCTGGATCCCCTTTGTCCAGATCCACACCAACATCTAATGGATTCTTTCCATCCTTCCACCAAGTTAACTGGAAATCTGTTCAATGTCTTTTGCATTAAAAAAAACCAAAAACCAACAAAAACCCAACAAATGGCCAAACACTGGTGCGTGTTTCTAACCTGCTGTTTTTGTGGACAGAAAACCTGAATGGACAAAAACTCCTACTCTTGTTAAACCTCACTCTCCAGGGAAAAATGTCTGCAGATCGGACAAACACAGAGGTTCGCACACAGTCGGAGGGTTTGATTCCACCGAACCTGTCCAAGGTGTAACCTCGGGTGTTTGCCCGTCATCGGTCCGAGCAGAGTAAAGACAGATGCGAGACATTTTCAAGAAACACACCTCAGTTTCCTTCATGTTCAGCGTAAAAGTCCTAAGGAGGAGGCGGGAAACGAGTCGACTGAAGTTTGGCTTCAGCAAAGACTTTCAGGAACGTCGGCAGCGGATTTGTGTTTGAGAATCATCTACATTTTAAGTTTATGAAAGCATTACTCAGCGACGGCTGCGTTTCTCCCCTGCAGGTTTAGACATCCTCACTGCGAGACCCACACAAACACACTCACGCCAGAGCCTCATGATTTCCTCATGAGTGAAGTCGCGTCATAAAACATCTCGGAAAAAAAAACAAAACCTCAAGGCCAATTTCGCCGCTTGTTTTTCCGAGGCTGCTGTGAGTTAAGTGAGGAGACGTGGAGTCTGACGGTAATGACGGGGTGTGTAGCCGCGCGTTAGCTCCTCCACGGGGCTGCACAGTTAATCATGTGCGATTGTTCATTCGCCTCATTTTCCACAACTTGGCCGAAGCTGAATTATGTATTTCCTGTGGAGCAGCCGCTGGTGTTTAACGTACACACGGCGGCGTGGGAGAGAGATGAATGTAAAAGTTCGATAATAATAACACCCACGTTTCCGAGTATGGAGCTTGTGATTAATCATCAGTCACATTGGAGGAAAACGGCAGGAGAATTAAAACTCTGTGTTGAAAATACTCTGTGCTGGTAAAAGAGAGCATTGCATATATGTATTTATGTAATATACCTAATATATATACTGTATGTATCATAGACTGTATATAAAAATGGACGACACCTCTCCACTTCCTCCCTTTGTACAAAAATGAAGCTATGATATCTCAGCCGCCAGCTTGTCTGGTGACGTCATTTGCAGTCAGAGTCTGCGCAGTAATGATCGTGGAGTGGGGACGAGGTATCGAGGTCCCGCCCATACACTTGTTCGGCCAATCACGAGTCAGTGTCAGTTGTCAATCATAATGTTTCAGCTTGTTTTTATAGCTTCAAATAACTAATTAAAAAACCAAACTGATCAGAAACATGAACACTTGAACTAACTAAAATGACAGAAACCATCTTTGGTTTTCTTGTTTGGTCCCTGTCCCATCTGCTAACATAGAAGGGGCGGGGTTTATGACATGTTCTAAGGTTCATAGTATCAGAAGATTTTACCTGATTTGTCAGATCTGCGGGCGCGGCGACATCACTGGAACAGGAAGTCCTGTAAGGCAGGAAAACACGAGCGGTCAGAAAAACAAACAGAACCAGGATAAGGGAAAAAATGGCTAACGACAGAATTAACTGACGGCAACAAAAAGTCGACGTGATGCATCAGCTGTTTCAGACGTCAACTCAGACACCACTAGTCCATCTATCAGCAGAGGAAAACTGTCACAATAGTTATGGATGTTTTGACGGGAAACCGACGCAAGAAACCGACGTAGTGAGAGAGAGCGAGAGAGCAAGTGAGAGAGAGCTTAACAGCGGAGCCGAGCGCTGCACACAGCTCTACAATGTAGCAACAAAGCAAAATACAAAATCAGAGCTCTTTTATGCTATCATGAGATGTGCTAAATGTTTCAGATCATGATGAAACTGTGGCGAGACTAATTAGACCACAGCATCCCACCACGGTCCATGTAGTTAATGGGAAACAGTGGGCAGTCGCCAAAGTTTTTTCAGACTTTACTGGTGATTCTATTCTTGTAGTTTTTATTTTTCCAGTGACCATTTAAAAAAAGTGTTATGTCACTGTCCACATTCGTGCAGCTACATCCTTGTTATCCTGCAACAACTGCCTGAGGGCGTGTCCAAGATGGCTGCCCAGTGCCCAGACGTGCCCTCAAGGTCTGTCTGTCCGTCTTCTTGATTTTCCCAACAAGTGCTTTTTTCTTACAGTCGACACTGCACGTTGCTCGGCAACGCACCAACGAGGTGGGAGGTCGATCGGACTCGGACCCGACTGAACCCTCCGCCCTAGTCTGACTATCTGAGCTCGTGTCTGACATTTTAATTTGTGTTTTCATCCCAGCTCTGCATTTACGGCCAATTCAGTAATAAATTATTCTGTGAGTCCAATGAGCCAAAGCTGTGACCAAACCCCCCCCACACACACACACTTGTATATCACAGTCTTAATCTAAAACACATATTTGTCGATGTGAAGCAAAGTTGTTTGACTCTTCTCTTTATTATTCTTCTGCGTAAGTAGACTCTGTTCATCTGAACCGGCGGACTGTGAAAACATAAAGATCACTGATTTTAGAAAACCGACTGTGAGACCGTGAGAGCGGTCGGAGCGGTCGGAGCGTTAGCTTGTTAGCCGCTCCTCGCGACTTCCTTTGATTCACCTCGAGAGGCGCAAACGATAGGTCTGCTTCAGAAGTGGTCTGCCCTCCTCGTCCTCCTCTTCCTCAAAAAAAGAGAAACACTTCACACATCTCAAGCACATCAAACATTTTGAAGCGATCGCACCAATATATTTATATATTTTGCGCCCAGAGGGAGGTCGAGCTGTGAGAGTGTGAATTTAAAAAGCTTGGCTCGGATTCCTGTGGAAGGAAAGATGAAAACTAATGTTTGGACCAAGGGTCTTTTTTTCTTTCTTTCTTTCTTTCTCACACTGAGCGAAGAGGAGGGCGGCATAAGGATTTTAAATATGTGCAATATTGGTGGTTTATGTATTCATTCATCTTTTCCCTCATTAAATCCCACAGAGAGAAAGAGTGTGTGTGTGTGTCTACATATATTTCATAAATGTGTATTTACAGACAGACAGATACTGCAGATAGATATAAATACATACATACTGTACATACTTGTGATATTCACAGACGAACGTCAGCGAAGAAATATTCACATGGAACTTAGGTCTGTCCGTCTGACATGCTTGAGTGTGTGTGTGTGTGTGTCCGTGTGTGTGTGTGTGTGTGTGTGTCAGCTGTACGAGAGCAGCCTCAGGCGGGGCACGTGTCTGATGTTCAGAGGACACTCAGCTGTTTGTCACGGGACAACTGCAGAGAGAGAGAGAGAGAGACGACTAGACCGAAAGACGACAGTGGTGAACCCACAGGGTAGACAGACAGGAATTCTACTGTACGATCTCAGTGTGTGTGTGTGTGTGTGTGTGTGTGTGTGTGTGTGTGTGTGTGTGTGTGCCCTCTGCCCTCTCCCAGATGTCTGACTTGAGTTCATGTGTGTGTGAGCGTCTCCCCTCAGAGCTATAATGAGTCTTGGGGGAGTCCGAGGCTTCTGTCTGTCTCACTAACCGACATTACACACGCACACGCACACGCACACACTAGTAATGTACTTGTACACTTCGGTGTCAGAGAGCAGGGCCCCATTAGAGGAGAATGGAGAGAGACTCATTAGGTAGAAAGAAACGTTCAATGTTCACTTAACTGTAATATGAGAGTGAGAGAGAGAGAGAGAGAGAGATGCACTTTGTCTCTAGATAGACATCGAGCGTTCTAAAGGATCGATGGATGTGTTGGACATATGAGCATTATGACACACACACACACACACACCCACACAGGAGAAAAGTATGAAAAATATAATCTGCCACTAGATTTGACCCCAGCTTACGTCACTCGTCAGTAGCAAACTGTCTCAGGTGGATACTGGAAAATTAGACATCTGATCTTGTATTATTATAATAATCCACCTTTAGTGACGCAGCCTCATCAGATCGGTCGTTTAGACTGTTTTCTTGTTTCCATCTTCACATTAAATCTGTTCATTTTTCTGGAAACTTTACAGAGCCAAAAAATAAATGTTGTCAAAGAAAAATTATTCAAAATACATTTCGAGTTTATCAAGGTCGTAGAGAGAAATAAATATAAAACAAATCTAAGTACTCAACTATTTGTAGTTGCAGGGGTCATCTGTGCAAAAATATTAAACCAAATATTGTTTGAATATATAAAAAATAAATGAGTAAAAATATGTACTTCTTTTTCAAGATCTATACAAAAGAATCCACGTGTCTGAGGAGAAAAAATAAATTTCGGGGTGGAATGTTTCAAATCCCTCTTGGTTTTTCTCAGGAAATCATCATCATCATCATCACAATAATAATGACTATGTTTACACGACACTTTCAAGGTTAACGAGGCCGGAAAAAAGGAAGGAACAATCTGATTAATGAGCTCAAATTAAAAAGGAAGATTCACGCTGCTGGCAGCAACTAGGAAATATTTGGACTCAGCAGCACAACAAAGGAACGGAGCTGCTCCTGCAGAACCAGAGAGACAATCATGTGTCAGCTGAAGAAGTTCATAGTTTCAGACGTCAGCTGCTTCTGAAGAAGAGTCACTAAAGACTAAGCAGAGAGATATGGATTTTATTAAATACAGTGAAAGAGTTGAGATGATGAGAGAGAAACCTCAGCACGTCCACTCGGGGAGCAGAAGGCCTGAAGCCCCGACCGCAAATAAAGATGGACGACAATGACGGCTCTCAAAAGTGAAGCCAAATCATCGTGATCGCCCCCTGGTGGCTGGCTGCAGTATAGGGTCATAAACCCCGGCAAAGATGAGAGAGACAAATCACAGAGGCAATGCAAACAATACGTGAGGTGCTTCAAAGCATCGCTTTGACACACACACACACACACACACACACACACACACACACACACACACACACACACAGTCCCATAAGGATCAGAAGGTCAATGATGAAATGCATGGGAATTTGCATGTGCATAATCGAGACAGCAGGTGTGTAAAAGTTTATAGACACAGCTATATGTGTGTGTGTGTGTGTGAGAGAGAGAGCATGACTGTGTGTGTGTGTGTGTGTGTGTGAGAGAGAGCATGACTGTGTGTGTGTTTGTGTTAATTCTGTAGTTGTTCCATTTGTTGGAGACAAAGTTGGTTCCTTAAAGATGAAGCAGAGTGGACTTTAGAGACGGTGTTTAAAAAGTCATCAGTGTTAAACCACTGTAGTTACTGTACAGGCTCTTGTATAATTTTGTTTTCATTTAAACACGACCTTGTTCCCGTCCATCGATCTCATCCGGAGTCAGACTGCCTCACATCACTGTGAGTCTCAGTCCATCATCAGGAACGAAATCTCCGTGGCGATCGACGCCACTTGTGCCTCATCGTCTCAGTGGTTCTCTCGTCTGTTCCCATCGTCTTCCTCATTCAGAATTAATGTTATATTCAGTCAGACGAACAGCAGACTCCGGGTCTCTGCTCAGATCGATAACTCTAAAAGCCTCGTCTCTCCCTCCCTCTCTCTCTCTCTCCCTCTCAAACTCATCATGCCTCTTTGTCTCTCCATCGCGATGATGTCACCGTAAGTTAATATTCATGGACAAACAAACAAACGTATCATTTTCATCACAGACAGCACCGACGACTTCTTCACAACTTGCATGCCTCTGTCATTTTATTTCCTCTGATGTCTTTGCATATAGATAAACTGATATAACCTGAGATGTATGGAGCCACTTTGCAGTATGCAGCCAAAATATGTTGTTGCTTTTTTAAACCTCCTCGGTTACACGTAGTGTTGGTTTGAATGAATGTGAACACACGTGTGTGTGTGTGTGTGTGTGTGTGTGTGTGTCCGCTGCAGTCGTATCACGTGAATAAATCATCAGGTCACTCTTCTCTTAATGCAGTTTCAGCTTCAGCTTTTAGTTGCGACTTCCAGCGGGTTTTATTTTTATACTCGTCACACATCCTCTCTGCCTTCCTCCTCCTCCTCCTCCTCCCTCCATCACTTCTTCTTTCCTCTGTCCGACTGCGTCTTACTCATTATTAAATTTTTTGTCACTTCCTCCAGACTCGTCGTTCAATGTCCCTAACTGCTCAGTTGGTGACGGACACCGACGCCGCTATCTATCTATCGATTCTACTCATGTGTCCAGGATCTATATCGATTCTACTCATGTGTCCAGAATCTATATCGATTCTACTCATGTGTCCAGAATCTATATCGATTCTACTCATGTGTCCAGAATCTATATCGATTCTACTCATGTGTCCAGAATCTATATCGATTCTACTCATGTGTCCACAATCTATATCGATTCTACTCATGTGTCCAGAATCTATATCGATTCTACTCATGTGTCCAGAATCTATATCGATTCTACTCATGTGTCCAGAATCTATATCGATTCTACTCATGTGTCCACAATCTATATCGATTCTACTCATGTGTCCACAATCTATATCGATTCCCGCTGTCGATTCTCGATCAGTTTTCTGTGTGGAGTAGATCTAGTAGATCTACACAGGTTTTCTGTTTCATCACGTCAGAGACTGAACACGGTGTAGAAACTGAGTTAATGTTAATGTTAAAGTTAATATTAATATTAATCTAATGCTGTTATTACAGTGGTTATCAACCCTCCGGCGACACGATCTGAGAGATTCAGATATACGTGACGTTCCTGGAATCAAAGGCCCTGTAGCGTGAAGAGACATTTCAGCCTGTTGCTTCTGTTTTCCAGTCTTTTTCAAACGACAGCTCGCACCGTCGTCTTCTCAATTCATAAATCGGAGCCACACTTTGAACCGTCTCTTCCCCTTTTCCAGCAGCGAAGATGCACGAGTTTGATGCCACTGCGTCAATAAAAGGAATCAGTAAGGAGGGAGAACGATCACGATGGTTGGGACCGTCGTCTTTCGCTAGCGGGTCAGAGTGAGACCTCGTGGCTTCAGATTTGATCAAAGAGGAATGTGTTGGTTTGGCTTCTCTGAAGCACATGACCAGTCGGCCCGTCGTCTACACAACTACACAACATACCAGTACACAAACCACCGAGATCACAGGACTGTTTCTAATTATGCATCATAAAGCTTATTCCATGAAGTCGTCTGAAGGACACGGTCAAATCTGGCAGTTATTTTCCTCGTTCAACTTTTCACCTACAGAGGGATATTGTTCAACTGACTGTTACTGTACAGGATACCGTCAGACACTTGTCTTACAGTCTCGTTAGCCCCTAGTTACTTGTCTGGTACCGGTCAGTTATGAATCTAAAACATGACGGACAAGTGTGCGAAGCTTTTGCACAAAATATGGCGCTCAGACGAGTGACTTGTCGCTCAGTCTGTTCGCTGGCGTTATGTACGGACATCTTCACGTCGTCCAGTGAGGAATCAATATTACTGCAAAATACACATTCAAACAGCTCAGGTTGTGCTGAAAAAGATGATATTAGTAACTTGCTTGTGTCTTACAAAACTGAATTCATACAGTTCTTCAAAAAGTAAAGAGACTGGAGGCTTCAGAAGAAACCTGCCCGAGACCCCGGAGGGTCAAACGACTGCTCAGGTCCGAAAACTCTGGAAACATGAAACTAAAAAAGAAGAAGATGTAGAATGTGGAAACGTACAGAGAAAAAAATGTGAAATAATATTTGAAACGAGGATCTACGGAGAGGAGAAATCTCCCTGTGGCCGCGTCTGCAGCAGCAGAGTGACAGTGAGGAGGATTCGAGGAGGACGAGATCACGTTTCATGATCAGAAGCAGGGGAGTCTGCACACACACACACACACACACACACACAGTAGAAAATGACATGTCAGATCTAATAATTCAGTCGGAGGTGAGAGTGCTGATGACAATTTAATGGCTGGTTTGAGTTTTACAGTTTAATAAGCACTTGAACGTGTCCTTCAATTAGACAACTGCAACTGCCAATTCATCCATTGTCGCTGGTTGAAATCACAGCGTGTGTGTGTGTGTGTGTGAGTGTGTTTGTGTTTGACAAATGTTGTGGCAGGGCGTGTTTAAAGGATAAGTTGACATCTATTCATGCCACAGAAACAGTCTTTCGCTTGCTGCAGTCATCAACAGACGACGCTTCTCTTTTTATTCACCTTCTGAAACATGAATGTTTTTCTGCTTCACGTGTTCTTCAGCGACAGTCAACGGCAGAATCATTTGGGGGTTTTGAGATATAAAATAAGGGCTGCCCCCCCCCCGGAAGTTGACGATTCGCAGACCGAGGCAGAGTCGACCTAGATTCTTCAAGTCGAGCATTCATGTTTTTTGTGTTTTTCTTCAGTCAGTCACTCCATGTTTTGAGCGTTGCAGTGAAGGTAACCTGATGCATACGATGCAGAACTCCCGCGGGGAAACTGACTAATTAAGGAACCAGCAATTGAGAGAAAAGGGTGGAAAAAAATGTACAATTAATTAATTGATTTTCAGCCCTGTTTTTATTTTCTCTTTTTCCTGTTTTCTAACTTTAGCCAAAAGGTGATTTCTAATTCCAAGTGTTTCAATTTGACTTTTGATGATGATATTTAAAGTTGTTCAACAAATAGATTTGTAACGATAAATGTTAATCACTGTGTGACCAGACTTTCTTTCTTAATCTTCCAAAAGAAAATGTCTGAAGCTTTTGCCGGCGAGTGAATCGCACGGAAATGAACTTCGGCAGACCGGCAGGATGAACTTCCTCCTCCCTTTCCCCCACTCGGAATAGATGAACGTGAACTCAGACCCACTCTGGATAATATAGTTGGTGTTCCATCCGTCTTCAGACAGATTCAGTTCACGAGGTCACGTGTTCACGCGCAGGCGAGAAGAACGAATGAACGCGCGCTCGCCGTCGACTTGATTGTCAGTCGTGTCTTTGACCTCGCGTGTTGGGGTGAAGGTCGGCGGCGTGGCCCCTCCCCGACCCCCCCCCCCAGTCCATCCCAGGTGTTATATTACTCCCACCGGCCCCCGCATCCGCCTGTCAACTCCCATCATGCACCTCACCACCCGCATCTTTTTCTCTATGCGTCCCTCCTCTCACCTCCCTTTCCCATTACCACCTCCTCCATACCTCCACCCTGTTTCTACCCGTCCAGCTCTTCAATCCATTTGGCTCTGTTATATGACCCGACTATCGGTTCTCCGTGTCCTTCCTCAATCACTCCATCCCCTCTGGTGGGTCACATGATCCTCCTCTGCCTCCACTCCTCTGTCTCCATACAGTAATGATTCAGAGAACTCGAGACCACCCCAGAGAGAGAGAGAGAGAGACTGAGATGGGACTCGGGGAGGAGAGGAGGATGGACGGATCAATACCTTTTAACGGGAAGGTGCTTTCAGTTCAGGTCATAGATCTGTGACACACACACACACACACACACACACACACACACACACACCACTATCCTTGTAGGGACATGGCACTGAGTTCCATTCATTGCGGACAGTCTTACCCAAACCATACCCAGTTCCTGACCTCAGCCCCCTGACCTCACCCGGGACCAGAGGAATCACGTTTCCCCCTTCAGGACCTGGTTTCTGTCCCAAACAAGGGACAAGGTTTGTACCAGAAAAAGACAAAGCTCCTAAAGAGGCAACAACCACGGGCACATAGAAACACACACACACACACACACACACACACACACACACACACACACACACACACACACACACACACACACACACACACACACACACACACACACACACACACACACACACACACACACACACACACACACACACACACACACACACACACACACACACACACACACACACACACACACACAGAGCGTAGTCCTCCTGGGAATTCACGCAGCCTTGTTTCTGCCCACTTGTATGGAAATGTATTCTTTCCCCAGACCTCCAAATTCCCTGACTGTTCAGTTTGCTTTGCTCACACGAACCTCCGAACAAAGGCAGCCCGACCTTCACATATTCCACCGGACCTCATTTTCTTCTCCTCTCTTTTTCTCTTTGAATGTCAGAGACGCTGCTGTATCCAAACGCCCGGCGTCGCCTGCCAGCGTTGACGTCCTTGTGTCGTCTCCGCGGAAGATTGTCAAGATGGTTTACGGGTTAACTGGAGTAAAACCTCTCAGTTCAATCAGCGTCGAAGATCATTTCGGTGCAAAGAACAAAGTACAAAACATCCCGGTGATATTTCACCAGAGAAGAAGCCAGAACAAGCGCGATGTCAACATTTCAGCTCGGGGACTTCATGTGTCCATATCGGTCAAACTCGTCATAAAGAACAAATCCAACGTCCCCGGGACTCGGAACTGAAATCTCCCATCGTTCATTTGAACCCATGAACGTCACACGACCACTCATTTCGAACCGGCCACACGTCCTGACATCACGTGACTCCACCGCACAAGGTCTGTAGCTCAGCAGGGTTCGTTCTTTTTCAATGCCGCCATTTTCTGTTGAATTCTGTGAGCTGAGCTCATTTGTTCTGATTGAAAGTCGTCTCTGTGGTGAAGACGCGACTCACCGCAGGACTGTACTGTACATGCGTCTGTTAGGAATCGGAACCCCCCCCCCCCCCGTCTCTTTTCTTTCGACATCTCATTTTTAAAGAGCAGCTCCTGCAGCGTGTACTTTGTCTCCCCGTGTCCCGTCAGCTCTTGTTCGCCACGCTCCGTTGTTTTTCTGCAGAGTCGTGCAATTACAGTACGTAAGTTGAGACCGAAATCAACAGAGGGGCAAATTGTTCCGAGCAGTTCTGTGCATAATGTCAGACTCTCGCGAAAAAAATCCCCGTCACCGGAATTTGATCCCAACACAGATTCACTGATCCACTTCTTCTCAGGTCCGACAGGGATCTGGATTTCTGTCGATACCGGAGCTCTTTCCTCTTGACTTATTGTTTTTGTTGTTGTTGTTGTTGTTGTGTGAACCAAAAAACACAGCAATTTTTATTTAAAGAGCAAAAAAATACTATAAAAAACTAATCTCAACTCTGTAAAATTGGATTGACATACAAACAGGTGTGGGAGTGTAAGTTTCCATGGAAACTGTTTAAATGCATAATAAATGAAAAGTACCAGAGGGGCCATTTCATCATGACGTCATTCTGACGTCGTGTTGACAAATGTTTAGTTTATCTGTACATCGTGTCTCTAATATTATTGGTTGCAAAAGTTAATGCATTACTACACTATATGACATAATTTTCTGACTTCATAGTCATGTCATGACGATGTTAGTCAGAAAATATCTGTCCATTCATGAGTTCCAACATCATATGAGAACAAGGGACGACTTAGTATCTCTGTGAAAACAGGTCAAAAACGAATTAATTGATTTGTTTCACAACATTTCTTTGCTCTGGGATTAAAAATTGTTTTGTCACAAATTTAAAGTTATTAAAAATGAAGGCGAATGAAGCAACGATACGCGAGATGCAACGAGACAGATCTGCAATCGAGCTACGAATTGATTTAATATTTAAAAAAATAATAAAAAATAGGAGCTCACAGAAGAAAAAAAAATGCATCTTACAAAATATAAACTCGGTGCAGGAAACGGACACTGTCACAGAGGCGCTGCTCTTTCCTTCTTTCTTTCTTTCTTCTTATTAGTCATGTTTTGTCTCCGCAGGCAGCAGGACACACTAACTGTCACTGACAAGCTGCTTCTTTTATTCCCCCGCTGTCTGTCAGATTCACGGATTCCTATTCAAAACAAGACGCGACCAACAAAAGGCCCGTCAGGTTGAAATCTTGAAATTCTTACGCGGGGACGGGAGGAGGTCCGTCGCGTGGGAGTCCGGAGTTTGTCCCCGGTGAGTAAACAGGGTCGAAAAAAACCTCGGCGGCGTCTGCTCAACCTCAGAGAGCGTTTCTCATCGCTCGGACATTCTCATGCAGGAGATGAGGCACGTAGACAAACACGGTGTGATGGGAGATTTATTTAAAATGAACATCACCCCCCCTTACACACACACACACACACATCTCATCTATTCCTGACACGGATCTAAATCTGCGGATCACACAAACACACACTCATCACACCACATCTGTATTTTCCCAATTTCCTCCGTGAGCTTTTCAAAAATCCTTATTTATTATAAGTGAGCAGTAATCAAACGAGCCCCCCGTGCCCCCGTCCTCCAGCCCCGCCCCCCTGACCGGGGCCACGAGCATCGTATACCGAGTGAGGACGACGAGGCTTTCGCGTTGAATACAAATCCGTGACGGCGGCGGCGGCGGCGGCGAGGCATCCGGGGAGGAGCGTTGAAGCGGAGTCGGCGTCTCGCCCGGCGTGATCTGAACTTTAATCCCAGAGACACTGTAGAGACACGACCTGAGCGCCTGTCTGTCTGTCAGCGTGATTGACGGCCGGGTCGACCACTGGGCGCGGAGGAGCGTGTGCCTCCATGCACATTTCTGCTTCCCTTGTCCTTCTCATCACAAATCTCTCGGACGTAGCACAGAGAGAGAAGAAAAAAAGAAAGAAACCTGAAGAGAAGAATCGGCTCACAATACTGAGCATTTCATCCACCGGGAGCTCCGACGGCAACCGCCTCTGAGCAGCGCTATGACAAGTATCACGGTCGAACATATGAAGCCCGTGAGCTCCATTTATTGATATGAAATGACTCAAATTTAAGCTTAAAGACTGCGACGTTACGTGAAACGCTGAGACGTCTCACTCGGTTGGATTTCTAGGGGCTACACAAACGCTCACAGTTCAACTAGTTAAAACTGCTACGACAAACCAGCGTCACTCTGCAGCAGTTAAAGATGAGAAGCGGAATCTGATGCTAACGAAGATCGCTAACGATTATTAGCATCAGAGTAAACCTGTAGCCTACAACCCCCCGACGTCATCCAACATGATACTTGATTTATTTATCTGAAACAAAGGTAAGTGATGGACGCTCGTTAGCGAAAAATGAAACGACTGCATTCAAATTCCATCAATATTTTTTTTTTTTTCAAATCATTCAGCAGCGTCAATGAACTAAACTCGTCTTCCTCCTCTTTGTTTTTAAAAATGGAAGCCGGAGCCGATCTGAGACTTTAATCCTGTTTACGACTCTGCATCGTATTCATCATCGTGGCAGATCATCCATCTTGCGTCGACATTTAATTTAACTAACGTCATTGGGGGCCGTGCTTACATTAAAATATTTACAGTGCGTATGCTAATAACCTTCAAGCCGGGCGGCCCGCTCGTTTGCTTTATGCTCATCGTGACATCACGCGGCGGATGAGGCATTAGCGGAGCAGATGAGTCACTGTCCCGCGTCGCCGCCGTGACTCATCAGTTGTAATCCTGCTCCATATTTGTCTTCCCCTCAGCTCACATCGGACCTGGATTGGATGATGTTTGCACGTTTCCCGCGGCATCCTTTTTACTGTGTGTGACTGAACAAAAGGCTGGAACATCAGTTTACTGAGGTGAAGTGTTTTTTTATTCCGATTCTCAGACAAACCATTTTCTAACCGACAGTGAGACGAGTGTTCGGGGCTCAGACTGTAAATAAAGATGGACGACATGTCAGCTCCCAAAAGCGAAGCCAAATCATCTGGATCACCCCCTGGTGGCTGGCTGCAGTATATAGGCCATAAGCCCCGCCCCCTCCACGTTGGCATATGGGACATGGACCGAATTAAATCAACGTAGACGTTAAATAAATGTTTCAACAAACAAAAGTGCAAGATGCCGGCTCCTGCATCGGAGATATTTCAACTAATGATTTATTTTACAACGGGAGGAAGTGGAGACGCGTCGTCCATCTTTATATACAGTCACTGATCGTCTTTATTTGAAAAAAAAAAAAAAAGCATTTCAGACAGATGCACTGAAGTTTTTGCTCATATCAGTTACTGACGTTAGACGAAAGGAAAAAACTTTCCACGTTGTAGGAAGAACCTCGAGCACAGACGATTTGACCACTAGACTTCATGTCCTTTACTTCCTTCAGAAAACACGACTCATCAACGCAACACTCAAGGTTTTCATAAAATGCAGCGCGCGCGTGTGTGTGCGTGTGTGTGTGCAAAGCCCGTCCTCCAGTGCGCAGCCATCGCGCTGCGACTCTATGCTACAGAGTGAACGGCAGAAGTTCCCAAAAATAGCTCAGACCTAGTTAAATATTTCAGTAACTCAGATGGTGGAGGAGGAGGAGGAGGAGGAGGAGGAAGGAGGGTAATAAAACATCAAATCAAGCCTCAGACATCAACACAAATGCCGAATGATCAACCGTTGTATTTTTCTTTCCTTAAAGCGTGCACGTGTGATATGGCATGAAAGTGACGGTTTGTCAGGCGGGCGACTGATGAGGAGACGGTGACGCAACGACAAAAAAAACAAAAAACACGAGAGAGAGCGAGGAAGTCTGCCTCTTTAAATCATACGGGCGAAGCTGCCAAAGCCACAGAAGACATGTCATGGACACACACACACACACACACACACACACACACACACACACACACACACACACACACACACACACACACACACACACACACACACACACACACACACACACACACACACACACACACACACACACACACACACACACACACACACACACACACACACACACACACACACACACACACTCTTTACTGCCAACACACAAACACACACAGTCTTAATTGCACATGAGTACTAAGCTCGTTCAATCCCAAACCCCACTCGCCGCCTCATCGAGTCTAATGGAGCACGCTGCGTTCCTGACGGTTTTTGGGCTGGAAGTGGATTTTTACAGCTGGAACTCAGAGGAGCAGGAGGCTTCCAGCTGACGTCGCACAACATACACAACTTATGGGATTCATCCTTTACCCCTCATCCAGTTTTTTTCCGCTGAACGCAGCAGCGTTGGCACGGTGAAGCTAGAGAGACACTGCTGCGATTGGCTGCGAGTGTCTGCGGCGAGGAAAACCCCCGGAGTAACAAGTTTGGAGAAGAAGACCACGACCTGATCTGGTCCGCCTGCGGAAAATATTCAAATGGCACCGATGATGCGGCAAGATGAAATGCAGCTTTGCAGAAGCTTAGAAAAAAAGATATCACATGAACATAAAAAAAAAAGCATCTACAAAATGGACGTACATGTTTTAAATTGAGAACAATACGAGACTTGTAGTCAATGTGCATTCTCGCTGCCTGAGTCATGTGTGATTCACGCACAGATGTACGACTGTGTGTGTGTGTGTGTGTGTGTTCTTAAATGTACAAGGATGAGTTAAATCTAGGTCAGTATAATCAATTTCCCAACACGAGCGTTTGTGCTGATCTAATAATAGACATACAAGAGTTTATTGAGAATAACGGAATGGGGGGAGAAAAACAAAGGACGGAGAGAGGAAGTAGACGAGGAGGCAGACGTAGAAACAGACAAAATAAAAGACGTATTAGTGTGACTTCATCTCAAAAAACAGAAGCTGCAGGCTCCAGGCCGCCATGTCCGCCCAGTTTAATATGACACACACACACACACACACACACACACACACTCTGGTATCGATCCGTTCTAAGAAGTGCACCCTGTGGTCGGTCTGTCGGTCGGCTATTTATGACCGAGTCTAATTCTCTCCGTCCGTCCGTCCTTCCATCCATTTACTCTTCCACCCACATAATCCAACCTCTGCTGATGCCATTCATCCGTCTCCCTGGGAATCTTTCATCCTTCAATGGGAATATTCTTCTTTTTTTCTTCTTACTGAACGGACACATCATTAAATCCGTGTCTCATATAAATCTCTTTCACAACACACCGTGACAGCTGATGACACCAAATACCTCAAGCTTCGTATCGCCAATAACACCAAAGCAGTAGCCTGAATATACCTTTAACCAGGAGTCTAACATCACCAGTATATGATTATGAATATTATTATTATTATTATTATTATGAGACCAAAAACTGAGCTGAAAGGAGTTTAAGGTGCGAACATAAGTAAGGAAGTCATGAAGAAACTAGATATGGACGTAGACTTGAGGCCTGATCTATATGAATGTTTCATACCTGAATATTTCTGATATCGATATATTAGGTGGTATATATATTTTAGATGATCCTAATCAAACCCTTGTGACAAAGAAATGTAATTGAGGCTTGATGTTTTACAGTTTAACCATAAACTTTACTATGAATAACACAAATACAACCAAATATATAGAACTTGAATTAATAAACATAGATCTATTCTCAACAATAACATAAAGGCCGAAACTGACATGTCTGTAAAAGGCTCATATCGGCCAGTTTTTTATCAGTCAGCGGATAAATAGGTGTGACTCTAACATGATGCGTTTTTAAAAAAGTTTGTTGATTTGATTCGATAATAGAAACAATTTGAACCAGATCATCGAGCCAATGGGAAACTCCCAACCCTCAGCCTCTCGGGGGGAAGCAACGCTGGGCCGCGGTTTGGTCGAATGTCGTCAGCCTTCTCAGAAACGGCCTCGTTCATTCATTGCAATTACTCTAATGTCTCGAAATGTACGTGGTAATGATTTATTGATGTGAAAAATGCTGCACGATGCAAGGATGGCAGGCCATTCTTTTGAAGACAGTCCTCGTTAACACATGGTTTGTAGGCAGAGCTGCGTCCGTCCGTCCGTCCATTAGCCGTCCGTGTGATTAGTTCGCCCCCCCCCCATCAGCCTCCCTCCATCCATCCCCTTCCTCTATGAAGGCTGATGTTTATCCATCATTAGCGAACCTCTCTCTCTCTCTCTCTCTCTCTCTCCCTCCGTTCTCCAGTGCAGGATCCAGGAGGTGCATTAGCAGATTAAAAAAAAAAAAAAAAGGAGAAGGAGAAATTGAAGCACCTTCCTGGTCCGAGAGCCGACTCCCTCCAGCTACAGCTGCTTCCATCTTTCTTTTTTTCCCGCAGTACTTTTCATTTTAATCGCTTCCCCCTTTCTCTTAATTTCTCTCTCAAGTGTCTGTGGGAAAACGCATGTTCTCATTCCAACTCGTTTTCCAGGCGCTCACCGATTCTTTTATCGCCCCACTTTTGTCTGACTACCGCTTTACTTGTTCCTCTCTCCCCCCGTTTCCATCAACCTCACCGTCATTTTCACCGGAGCTCTTGCTTTTTCCGTTCCCCCGCTGTTCACGTTATCCGTCTTCATCCCTCCTTCACCGTCTCTCTCTCTCTCTCTCTCTCTCTCGTTCTTCCCCCCCCTCACTTCAGCTGACTGAGCCGCTCCTTTCCCTTCATCTTGCAGACTCACTCTTTTACTGTCTGTTGAGCCGCGTCTCTTTCGCCTCCTGTGGGTTTTTTTATTTCCACCTACTGACTGAAATATTTATTTAATTTTTTTCCCGCAGAGATCCGCTCTCACAAACTTGCCACATGTTTCAGGAATATAAACCAGCGTGAAGACTGAATATCATGAATACATTTTCACATTTTGGATCAATATTTCACTGGAGAAAACAACAACAACAACCTGATGTTGACCTATGTTACTGCAGTTAAACCCGCTCTCTCCATTTTGAAAACTCGACTGTATTTTGACATTTCCGTTGACATGACAACTCAGCAGGTCGTAGCGCCGCTGGAGCTGAAGTCGGCAAACGACGCTCGACTCAGCAGCTTTTCACAGGTCCGACTGAAAATGGATAAATCGCAGGGATTAAAGCAATTTTCAGTCATCGAGTCATAAATGTTTGTTGTGTTGGAGAGACACTGAGACAGATGGATTTAAAAAGATACTTAGGAAAAGAGCTCAGACCTCCACCGAGGCCCAACAGTCCTTAAATCCAATCAAGCTGCACCAAATCTCAAACGCTTATAGATTTCAGTCCACTGTATTTGCCATAGTTTTTTTCATTATTAATTTTCCCTGGGAAATCTATGAAAATGGCAAAAAAAAGCACCGTATCTCACAACGCCAAACAATGTTACGGGTTCTTTCTTGGACCATGTCCCAACCTTCCACGGAGTTGACTGGAAATCTGTTGAGCACCAACTAACGGACAGGGGCGAAGACATCGCCTCCTTGGTGGAGGTAAAAAAAGAAAGAAAAAGATAGAGCCGGACCGATATGGATTTTTTTGTGGGCCAATGCCGATATTGATATCAGGGAGTACAAGATTCCCAATACTGATTCTGAGTGAATACGCAAAACCATACTGCTGTGGCAAAATCTAATCTTGGCAGGAAATATATCAAATATATTTGACTGATCTGTTCATAAACTCTTCATTTTGTAAATATAAAACTTAATATGTTTGCAATGTTTTGTTTACAACAAAACTTTGAATATATGTCTAGATTGCGAACGCGTATACTTTTGGCCACTTAGTTTAAATAGAAACGGCATAAAAACAAACTCCGCTTTACAAAAAGTCGTAACAAAGTCGTGGACGCAGAGTGGTGGATCAATGTGAATGGTGTCGTTATTCGAAGGTAAAATAAAAAGTATATGAATTTTAGTTTGTGACCGAAAGAAGCTACAGATAGACGGACAGAGGGAGACAGAGACCAGAGAGAGACCAGGGACCAGGGACCAAAGAGAGAAGGGATAAAGAGACGTACAGAGAGAGAGAGAAAAGAGAGAGAGAGAGAGAGAGAGAGAGAGAGACCAGAGAGAGAGACAATAAAGAGACGTACAGAGAGAGAGAGAGAGAAAAGAGAGAGAGAGAGAGATAGAGAGAGAGACCAGAGAGAGAGACAATAAAGAGACGTACAGAGAGAGAGAAAAGAGAGAGAGACAGAGAGACCAGAGAGAGACCAGAGAGAGAGACAATAAAGAGACGTACAGAGAGAGAGAAAAGAGAGAGAGACAGAGAGACCAGAGAGAGAGACCAGGGACCAGGGACCAGAGGGAGAAGGAATAAAGAGACGTACAGAGAGAGAGAGAGAAAAGAGAGAGAGAGAGAGAGAGAGAGAGAGAGAGAGAGAGAGACCAGAGAGAGAGAGAGAGAGAGACCAGAGAGAGAGACCAGGGACCAGGGACCAGAGAGAGAAGGAATAAAGAGACGTACAGAGAGAGAGAGAGAAAAGAGAGAGAGAGAGAGAGAGAGAGAGAGAGAGAGATCAGAGAGAGAGACCAGGGACCAGGGACCAGAGAGAGAAGGAATAAAGAGACGTACAGAGAGAGAGAGAGAGAGAGAGAGAGAGACCAGAGAGAGAGACCAGGGACCAGGGACTAAAGAGAGAAGGAATAAAGAGACGTACAGAGAGAGAGAGAGAGAGAGAGAGAGAGAGAGACCAGAGAGAGAGACCAGGGACCAGGGACCAGAGAGAGAAGGAATAAAGAGACGTACAGAGAGAGAGAGAGAAAAGAGAGAGAGAGAGAGAGAGAGAGAGAGAGAGAGAGACCAAAGAGAGAGAGAATAAAGACAAGTACGGAGAGAGAGAGAAAAGAGAGAGAATAAAGAGACCAGAGACCAGGGACCAGAGAGAGAGAGAATAAAGACAAGTACGGAGAGAGAGAGAGAGAGAGAGAGAGAGAGAGAGAATAAAGAGAAGTACAGAGAGAAGAAGACAAAGCTCGGCCTTGTGACACTGGTGGAGGCGTCAGGACACAGTGGAGCTCTGTGTGTCTCTGACCTGCAGTGACGCATCAACACACACACACACACACACACACACACACACACACACACACACACACACACACACACACACACACACACACACACACACACACACACACACACACACACACACACACACACAGTATACAAAACAGCATCAAGTGTGTGTGTTTGCATGAATTCCAGTGATGAATCAGTGTGTATTAAATGTGTGTCTCTTCTCTCCTTCGTCACACACACAGACACAGGGACATTGTTTGTGACATGTGGGCGTGTATCATCATGCTGCAGCCATTTTATAACTCATCACTCTGTGTGTGTGTGTGTGTGTGTGTGTGTGTGTGTGTGTGTGGTTCAGTTGGACACCATACATCCGTCGCTCACAGACACACTGCTTAAGTGAACAGCTGACTTAGTGTGTTTGTGTGTTTGTGTGTGTGTGTGTCAAGTTCAGGTTAACTTCATTGTCGTTCATCCTCATACAGAGTTGACGGCTGAATGAAAACGTTCTTCATGAGCCAATAGGAGAAGTGGCCTTGATTTACAGAGTAAATAATAAATTCTGAAGAGCTTAAAAGCATGAGAAATTTAGACATCACCATAATGTTACTGTGAATATTTATGGGGAAAAAAATAATTACATAAATCTTTGTGTATATATAGATCAAAGTAATAGTTGAGAGTACTATACAGAAGTATTCATAACAGTATAATGGTATACAATAATAGTTTAGTAAAGTATAATAATATTAATAACAATGATAACAATAGTAACAGTATAATAGTAATAATGATATAAATTATTTGTATACATTGTCTAAATATAAATGAAAGGCCCAACAATATGTTGCCATTGTTACTACATAATTATATATATATAATCATTAACCTTTATTTCCCTGAAGTTAAACTATGTGACATCAACATATAGATCACTGTTTTGAGTCAGAATAAGGTTATTTTATTTATTTATTTTTTTAAATCACAACCAAGACATTTTATTATCCTGAAGTTTAACAACAAAGGATCAAATGAGTCTGTTTTTTTAATCATCTCATGTCATTTCAGACAGTTTCATGTTCGGACGCTGTATTTTCCATTTACAGTTAATCCAGTGAAATGACAATGTCCTTTGATGAGAACGTTCTGAGCAGGATTAATGTCGGGACTCAAACGGTCGGGGAAGAAGGTCAGCGGAACTCCCGCCTCGGACACTATAAGAGGCTGCTGTTAATTGTTATAATAATGTGGTTTATAGCTCCACGTTATATTTGATATTTTAATGTGTTTAGACGTGGTTACTGCAGTTTGTCAGGCAATAATTATTACAGTTTGTTAGTAATACTGGTAAGAAAGTGTTTTTATGGACAAACAGGAATAAACAAAAAGTTCAAAAATTCAAAATTAGGTCAAAGTTTTACACTTCATTAAACGGGAAGAGGAGATTCTAAATATGTTTAAGCTGCAGGTGAAACGACAGAGACTGAATCTGAATTCTAATATTCTGAAACGTACCAATGACTGACCCAACCACATTTAATAAAGAGACAACAGGAAATGCAAAGTGGATTAATTTCAGGAGGAAAGACACCTCAAGTTCTGTATCAACTCCTATTTGTTGCAATTACATCATCATCATTGAACTGGAACACACGCACACGCACACACACACACACACACACGCAGGCGCACACACACACACACACGCACGCAGCTCTGTTAGTAATCCAGCTGAATATTGCAGCACTCCAGAGGACCTTTAATTAAAATACTGAATCAATGGCCGTTTCTCATCTCAGCTCTGCAGAGGCTTGTGTCAGTGCACTACACTGACCTGTCTCCCACAAGTGGAACACACACACACACACACACACACACACACACACACACACACACACACACACACACACACACACACACACACACACACACACACACACACACACACACACACACACACACACACACACACACACACACACACACATTCGCGAGTGTCACTCCAAACTCCTGAGATTGGAACAAGCATGATAGATGGCCACCATAGAGGGTGTGTGTCAACCATAGGTCAGGCACACACACACACACACACACACACACACACACACACACACACACACACACACACACACACACACACACACACACACACACACACACACACACACACACACACACACACACACACACACACACACACACACACACACACACACACACACAAATGAATGCATGGGCACGTACACACACAAACGCACACAGCTCCATCTGATTGGAAACAAGCGTTCACAGACGCTTGGTAAATAAAAGCCGCGCTGCTTCACCGTGGTGATGAATTAGTGGCACGAACGTCGTTGACATAATCCCACATCCGTCAACATCAAGACATGTGAAAGAAGGAAGAATCTATTTGGATATCTGTTGCATGACATTTTGCAGCTGAAAAACTCAAAACCTGTGTGAAAATTCAGAGCCGTCAGAAAATAAAGCTGCCAATCAAAACATTTTTTAGTTCAGACTCAGTGGAACACGTTGAGAAAGTATACAGAAAGTATTTGGAACTTCCATGAACCCATTTCCAACCAGGGACTCAACATGTCAAACCATGTTTGATGATGATGTGACAAATCGTTAAAGAAGGATGTCGAATTTCCTGCCGAGCCCCGCCCCTTTTGTGAAGTTTATAGGTCAATATCTTGAACGATAAATAAGATACCAACAAGCTTTATGCAAATCCTGATGAGCGCGGTCCACTGGCCATCGGGAGGACATGTGTTTTTCATGAAAAAAATCAAAAATGGCTGGATTCATGTTTCCTTTGGTTATTGGGCCAAGATTCATGTCTCAAGCTCTTTTTCTGCCTTTTTGGGGGGATATATATCATACATATGAGTTGAAAGTAAGAGTAATGCGTCTATGGACCAATCAGCATTTGGTGACGTTTGAATCAGAATCTGAATATATTAATCAGAATCTCATATTCATAATAACAAGGAACTTTAAATGTCCTTGTTTCTTGTTCAGTCCCGAATATTTTCAGGAGCTTTAAACCTGAATCTGAGTAAAAGGTGATTTTTAAAATTGTTTTGAAAGTCAGATTCTTCTTCCCGAGCAGCCTTCTGGGATGTTTTCCCAGTTTAGAGCAACAAAGGTCTTAAATGTTGATATTTCTTGCTTCCGAGCCAAAATGTGTTGTGTTGTTTCCACGGTAACGGTGCTCCAGGTGCAACGAGACACACGATGCCATTTTCAGAGCCGTGTACATCACCGGCTGAGCATTGTTCCTGGCACAAGGTGCTGCAAGTGACACATGGAACGATTGGAATGGTTCTCGTCCATGGAGAAGCCTCTTTATTCTGATCAGATCGAGTCTCTTTGTGTTTAACAGCTGAATATCACAACGGTGGACCAGGCTGTTTTCTGCCCTCTCTTCCTTTTCCATTCCTTTTTTGTTGTATTGATTGGATGAGACAGGAGGCAGAAGCAGAGCTTCAGTTTAGCTGTCATGCAGCCAAGCACCGTCTCTGACAAAGTGCTTTTAGCCTCGTCTGAAATGAAAGAATGAGCGACGGTTTAGTCGTGTAGCATCTGCTGCAGCCGGGCCGAGGAACTTGCCCCTTTTTTCAAAACATGGACCCTCAGGTCTTTTCAAAGAGCATCGGACAGTCGGATGCCCCATTCAAAATCTCTGACATTTAAAGCTACAGTGTGTAATATTTAGAAGAACCTACTCACAGAAATTGAATATATTTTCCATAACTATGTGTACATATATGTATAATCACCTGCAACAAAGAAGCAATGTTGTTTCCTCAACTCTGAATGAGTTAAATATAGTGACATGAGGTGGACCCGACCTCCGTGTGAGTCTCCATGTTTGCAACAAAAAACGGTCCAGAATACGCTGCGCTCGCGTTGAATTTTCAGCGCTGCCGGAAACTGGAAATGGAATCAGCGGTGCGCCACCATAAAGTGTCCCCTGTTGGGTGCTCAGTTTAAATCTTAAAGAAGAAGAGTTCAGAGTTTATTAAACTATACATTTTTAAAATACACTTTTTTTTCTACAATAAACATTATAACCTCCACCAAGGAGATTATGTTTTCACCCCGTCCGTTAAATTAGTTTGTCTGCAGGATTACACAAAAACTACGGAAAACAGATTTCCACCAAACTCCAAATAGAAAATCAGTTTCAGGTGGATTTAAAGCAATTTTTTATCCAATATCCTTTTTGGAAAATGCAGCCTCGCGGTCCGCTAGCTGTCGGTTGTGTGTGTGCGCCGAAAAAAATAATACATCAATAATAAACAATCTTTCTCCAAAATCGCCTATCGCCCCTTTAATTCTCATTCCACAAGGGGACTGCTCAGCTTGGCGGAGGTATGAGCTCCACCGAGTGACATTCTAGTTTCCTCTGTCACATCTCGTCAGTCAAAACCGACCTGAACGACAAACCTCTGGCAAAAAAACAAAACTGTCAGGAAACGCTGGATTGATCTGTTTCTGTGCCGAAAGGCTCCACCGACAAACATATTTTTCCATTGTTGATATTTTCTGGGCCTCAATGACTTGCATTTTGACAACCACAGCAAAAACAGGCCCGTGCCCCTTCTGTCTTATCGCCGGGGCTGTTTGACCCAGATCCCGTGGCTGCGCGAGCCTCCGAGTGGCTGCCAGGTCCTACATTAGATATGAGAAAGCCGCGCTGCTGTTCAACTCGATTATGCGGACGGCGGGAGAGCGCGGCGGGCGCCACGGGCCGAGCGGCGGGGACTGGAGAACCTCGAGTAAGCTGGAGTTGCCATTAGACGTTCGCTTACTGCGACGACACAAGAAGAGCGCGCGATTTTCTATATGCTGAAATGTAAATCCACTCCCCGGCAAATCAAGCGGGATGGCTTCCGCTGCTCGTAGTAGGATTCCTGCCCAAGGATCTGTTCTCTTTATAGAACAATAACCAGCGCGTGGTCGTCCTGGAGCTCAGTCAGGAAACACACAGCGACCGTTAACACCGGGGGGGGCTTGTTTTAAACCTGAGCAACATGCCATCAAAAAGAGCAGCTTATGGCAAAAAGAAAAAGATAACATCGGCTTGTCCGTGTGTGAATATATATTTACGTGCAGCTCTTTAAGGAAACAAAAGGGGATTGCTCAGGGAAATAGGTAGAAAAATCGTATTGGATTTCTTTCTTTTCTTTTTTAACAAAGAGGCATCGCTGAGGGAGAACAAAACACAAACCGTCTGGGCAGAAATCCCTCTTCACCCCTGCTGTGACAACCACGCAATCCTTGAAATGGAAATTGCCCGCGCACACGCCTCAGCGTATCACAATACACCAACAAAGATCACTTAAGCGGCATTATGCTATTGCTGTATTAAGAAAACACTGGCTGGTTTTGTTTTGTAGGGCAGACAAGTGGGGGCCCGGGCTCAATTGGACACGCTTCACATACGCCCTGATCCTCTGCAGCAGGAGATGCCCCCTTCATGTCGCAGCCGAAGGAACAAGACTCCATTTCACAGAGCGCCCGCGAGAGCCCGCCGACAAAACTGTGGCCCGGGGAAAAAAATGCCAAAGTGGCTCGCGCGTTCCGGAGAGGAGACGCAGAGCGACGCCATGCCGAGAGATACCTCGGAGTGTTTCGCATCTAACGAGATAACGCTCGTTCTTTTCACCGGCCCCCCTTGTCGCCTCGCCCTCTCCTCTGGACCCGGCAACTCCTCCTCTTGTTGTCTTGTGTGGCAATTTCTCCTTTTGATATCAGGAAAACAACGACAAAATTGTCACGTTCAACCGTCTGCGACACGCGGACGATCTAACTTAAAGCTGCGGTGACACCGTCGTGGATGTGGATCGGCGCTTACCGCAGCCAATAGCGCCACAGTAAGAGTAAAACACGCGACTTCTACATTGTAG
Source organism: Scophthalmus maximus (assembly GCF_022379125.1). NCBI lineage: Eukaryota > Metazoa > Chordata > Actinopteri > Pleuronectiformes > Scophthalmidae > Scophthalmus > Scophthalmus maximus. The sequence continues at coordinate 4,639,551 of NC_061520.1, forward strand.
GTGTAGGTCCATGTGCTCCGGTCGCTAACTGTCAGAATTCATAGTCAAGGGGAGGATGAGTTAAAAACTCCAGAAACGCCCAATGATGCGATGGCATCGGGTTTTCATCGAGACAAAACAACAGTTAGCGCAGGGACACATCAGAATTCAACCTGGGAACATGAATTTTTCATTTCACGGGTTAAATGACTGCTGGACAAGCAAGCTAGCTTGGAAATACATACACAACAAGTCACAAGGGGGCTCAGCCTTTTTGCAACTCTATATTTATTAGAGGCGTCAACGTTTGACTTGAGAGACTTTTTGTGAGGCAGCGGTTTATACCGTAAAATAAAGTTTTCATATTGGCGAACATCAACACTGCTACCGAAGGGATTTCACCAGGCGACCGACAAATGGGCAGCCAGCCGATTATATGTCTGCAGGCAATTGGATAAAAATTCATTGTAAAAGATCAGATTGTACAAATTAAAAAAATCAGATTGTAAAAATCAGATTGTAAAAATGTTCAAATCTGATTGTAAAAATCTGATTATAGAAATGTAAAGATCAGATTGTAAAAATTTTAAAATCATATGAAATGAGCCCAAGAGGAGGACGGCTTCTTGTTTCACCCTCCTCCCTTAGCGAGACGACATCTCGAGCCCCTCACGTTATCGACTCCCTGCTCCTCCGAGACTCCGCTGCACCGTTCACCACGGTGAGTTATTAACCTCCAACCTTCACTATCTGATGGCGACCACCGCCATTACTCTCGAGCTCATTCCTGTCTATCCCCTCTCTCCCCGTCACCCCCCCACACACTCACACACACCCCCCCCCACACACTCACACACACACAGACACCCCCCCCACACACACACACCAAAGGAAGAGATCACTTCTCTCCCTCTCCTCTTTCCTTTCCTTCCTCCTCCGTCCTCCCCTCCGTCTCCCTCCTCGCAGTCTCTTCTCTGGAGACTTTGGGTCCATTAGGATAAGAGGCTCTCTACCACTCTCATGAACTTCCTCCGGGGGTCTCTGCAGATTCCAGCTTCCCCTCCGCCCGCACACAGGGCTGCTTTCAGAGCCGTGTGATCTCAGAGTGTATTTTTATGATGCCGGTTATTGTGAGCGGCAGAATGACAGGAGAGTCTCCACCTCCATTAGTGACTATATATCCAGTTAATACCGATCAGCAGTTTTTCTTCATCGTGACTGAGGCGGGTGGTTCATCACAACACGACGGAACTCTTGAGGCGCTGGACCTCGGGCAAGGAAACATATCGACCAAAGCCTTTCAGGGAACGTGACGCTTACAAAGCTTTTGTTACAACTTTTTCTTCTTTAGCCAGATTAAGGAAACAGAAAGCGGAGAAGAAGGAGATGATGTTTCTCAGCTCTATCGGGCTGGTTTCAGATGAGTTTCCACAGGGCAACATGACACACAACAGCCGATAATGAGATGTTTAGGAACAAGTCTTGCAGAGCGCGTTGATCAGCCTGGAGCTTGTTCCAGGCTTTTATGTTTTTTAATGTAAAATAAATAAATAAATAACCTTAAAGCCCCAGTCTGTAATTTCTGTAATTTTCTGGCGGTAAAGTTGCAAACCGCAACCAACTGGGCGACCGACAGGGGACACTTTATGGTGGCGCACCGCTGATTCCATTTCCGGTTTCAGGCAAGGCTGAAAATTCAACGCACCTCAAACGGAGGTCGGGTCCACCTCATGGAACTATATTCAACTCTTTCAAAGTTGATGAAAAAACATGGGTTCTTTGTTGCAGGTGATTATACATATATGAACACATAGTTATGGACAATATATTAATTTTTTGTGAATAAGTTCTTCTAAATATTACACACTGAGTTTCAATTTTCTTAATATGATGAATATCTTGAGTATTGATGCCAGTCAGAATCTGATGGTGAGCTGCAAAGTGCAAAGTCGCACAAAGTGTGACCTTGGTGATTTTTTTGTTATTTAAATAAAAACTGAGGAACGTCCATGACCAGGCTCATTGTTGTCAATGAGAACAAAAAAGAACAAACGGAAGAAGAACAGTTTCCTCTGCAGAGAAGCGTTTTCTCTTACTGCCTAGAAAATATGTCTGTGTGACGCAAAGCACCTGGATTTTAAAGGGCGTGGGAGAAGAAACGCATACACATGAATTATTCAGAGACTATGTGCGCCACATGTCTGGCGCCGTTAAACTAACGGAGGTGGATTTGGATGTGACCTAAATGCACTTTGCTCCACGAGCTGATATCAGTGAAGTAGAGGCCCAGATGTGCGTCTGTGTGTGTGGAGCGATGAGGAGACTGGAACCTTCCTCACTTTTCCATCGTTTGAGCTTCAACAAGAGCATTGTTGTAATCAATATCAGAGGCCCTGTGTCGTATTATTAATCCGAAATTAGTCACACCCAGAGTCTGAAACGGGAAATGAAGGCACTGACGCGTAGGTGACGTAACAACACCTACAACGTCTGAGTTTCCAACTTTTCAATCAGCTAAAACAGCAAGAAATCGTGGGCGCGGGTGGTAAAGCACAAGATGCAGAAACCATCAACTTTTCCCGTCAGTCGCCTTTAAATCATCAGTCCACCACAAACTCCGTCCGCCCAAGATCCTTTAATTAACAAAATTGCCTGACAACAAGCCAACTGGCCTGCGAATCGCAGCTCCAGAAAGCGAGGCTGCACACGACCTTCCGACTTGATGCGGATTAATCCGGCGCCAACTCCCGGAGATGCGACTCGAGGAGCTCGCCCGACGAGGAGCGCAGACGTCAAACCAGCGGCCCGATGCTGGAGCGAAATGAAAGTGGCAGTCGTCAAGGCGAAGACGAGGGGAGGGGCGGTGGAATCGGAGCGGGTGGAGAAAGAGAGGGAACGTACGGGATTGTGAAAACAGAGCGACGTTCAACAAGGGACTGTTGCGAGACAGAAAAGAGGGAGCGAGCGAGAGAGACCCTCTCACTAATTAATAGGTGTCTGAATTTCAATTATTGCTGACCTCAATTTCTGCGAGGAGGCGAGGACACAAGTGGGAGTACATGAGGATGATGAAAAGAAAAAAGAGACGAGCTCACACAAGAGGACGGTTGATGGAAAACACTTTGTTTACCTCGTCTCTCGGGCTGAGGTGAACAAAGCTCCCCTTTCTTCCACGCCGGGCTGGATACGAGCGTCGGCTCTGGACGCACCAGTGTTACAGTACCACAGTACGTTTCAGTGTGAGGTCGTGTTCGACCCAAAGGGCTCGTGTGTAGCGTCATGTTGTGTAGTTGCGATGCACACGACCGCACCGTAACGCCGCCATGCTGAGTTGCGTCACGTCGGCTTAAACTGTGCATGTGCCGTCCAGTCGGCCGTTTGTTCGTCTCTGCGGTGCACCGGCAGTGGACACTGCACCATGTTGCTGTTGCTGGTGAGGGGCTCATATCTTACGTGTCCCAGAGTTCATCTGGACCCTGAGTTTGTTTCTTAGTCGGCAAGATTACGCAAAAAACTTCCATGAAATATGGCAGAGGGGTGGAGCAAGGATCTAGAAAGAACCATAGACACTTTAAAATGGACCTAGTCAACGGGTCCGAAAAATGAAGCGACTGTGTTCTCTAGAATGACCAGCAGGGGGCGACTCCCCGGGTCAGTTTCAATAGAAGTCTTTGAGAAAATGACTTCTTACTTCTCACCTGATTTATAACGTCAGTAAATACTTTCCTGAGGAGTTTCATGACTATCGGCGCTGTGGACGAGCTCCTCATACTCCCGATCTTACGTCCGGTTACAAAAAAATCAACATGGCGCTGGTCAAAATGCGAAACTCAAGGCATCATTTTGTTCCCTTCACCTTCTTGAAGAGGGCGAGATGGTCTGTTAGCCTTGGCGGAGGTCTGCGCTCCCTGAGTGCCATTGTTGTTTGTCTGTTTGTCAGCAGAATTATGCAAAAAACCTCTGAACAGATTTCCATGAAACATGGTGGAAGGATTGATCATGGGCCACGAAAGGATCCATTAAGTTTTGAACCGGAACGGGAATGTTTCTTTAAAGTTTGTTGGGACGGGGACATTTTCACTGATTTCCCAGGGAATAACTCGTGGAGCTTGATGAAAAATAACACCTTTCATATTTAGTGAAACGCACGAGCCTCTACTGCCTGTGATCTCACTTATTATTCCATATGGTTATGGAAAGAAAGAAATCTGAAGCAACAAGAGAAGCTTTTCTGAAGAGTTTCAAGAAACAGACGAACACAGTGACATTTAGAATAACAGGACTGGAAATACTCGGAGAGCGAAGGGGCCGCGTGAGGCCGCGTTGATAAAAGAATTCAGTGAGCAGTGTTTGTTTTAAATCCACACCACACCTCTGAAATTATTCTCCAGATTAAAATGATGAAGCGTTTTCCTCCAGGACCCCCGCGGAGCCACAAGCCTCATTAAAACAAACACCAGCTCAACATCTGAGTTCGTCTCGGGTGTTTGGGTCTCCGCGAGTTTCTGGAAAACACAGGACACAGTTCACAAACGAAAAGTTCTGAAAACTCTACTTTAAAAGTGAACAAGTAGATTAAATTCTCTGCACTACCTTTATGTCTAGTTGTGTAAACTAGATAGTGAAAGAAGTTCTATGACGTTCATTCTCTGTACGCAACAGTTTCTTTAAAGGGTAAAACAACAATGATGGCAATCATCACTTCCATACGAGGTTTGTAGCAAACAGCTGTTAAACTACATTATATAAATTAGTTTTTTTAAATGCACAAGTACCGGAGAGGTGCTCGGTATCGAGAAGGGAAAAATGGTATTGGAAAATCTCTAAGAACAACGCCCGGCAAGGTGCGCAAACAGTCAAGTTGATGATATGAAAAAACACAAATCACAGCCGACAAAACGATGAGGTTTGATTTGTGTCCTCATCTCTTTCTCTCTGCTCCTCGTCAAGGCTTCGAATATTCACAGATAATTTGGTGCCGCTCCGACAGACAGCAGAGAAAAGACATGAAGCTCCGTAGAGCTGCGAGGAACTGCAGAGTCGGGTGATTGTGTTTTTTTCCCCTCATCACTGAAAGTGATTATTTTCACTTACAAGTCGACGGGTCCTTTGTTAAAATACAAGTATCGATCAGGGCCTATTTAAAGTTCTTGGTACAGAACAAGCTGCTCATCAGAGCCACACAACAGTTTGCCGGCTTTCCACATAGTTGCCCTCACTCGTCTTCCCATGTTGCCCCCCCCCCCCCCCCCCGAGGACTTTGTGGATTTAATCTGCAACAATCAATAAAAAGGAATCGCAGCTTTCATGTGAAATCCCCCCCGGGGCCAGCAGGTGTCCGTGACATGTTTTTAACACGCTACACACGGAAGCAGAACCGAGTTCACTCGGGTTTCGTTCGCATGTAGTGAACAACAAAAAAAAACGGCCTGGCTAATTTGTTTAGCATCCAAGAAGTCACATTGTTCGCCTCGGGCCGCCGCGCATGCAAGGCTGTGATCAATATCTGAGTCTTTGATGATCACACTAAACGTACACACACACACACACACACACACACACACACACACACACACACACACACACACACACACACACACACACACACACACACACACACACACACACACACACACACACACACACACACACTCGAGTTTAAAAGGGGAGCCTGCTATCTATAGTTTGTTACACAAACACACACACACACACACACACACACTAAGGCAAACACGTATTTATAAAATATCATCTATCTATGATTATACACACACACACACAAGATCCGGCATGCTGCATTTCCCAGCTGCGGGGCTCAGGGCTCTCACCAACATCTTTGAACTTCAGTGTTGACGAAAACAGCATAAATTAGCATTAATCCCAAAAATGTGCACGCGTGTGAGCGCGGCGCAGTCGTGTGTCGGCCTCCGTGCGAGACTTTATCCACACCGCGTCGTCACCGTGAGGGATACGGAGCTGTGTGCGTCTGCGGATATTTCAGCTTGTGTGTGTGTGTGTGCGTGTGTGTGTGTGTGTGTGTGTGTGTTTGTGTTGTGTGCGGGTGTTTATGTGTGTGTGTTTAGGTGTGTGTGTGCATTTGTTGGCACGCGTGGCGGTCACGTGCGTTTCTAACAAGCCGTGCCTACAACCCCTCGACTCCTTATCTCAACAACCACTGGTACATTCCTTGATGCCACAATAACAGGCCATAGGCCCCCGGACTCCCCACTCCCTGTTCGCTCGCTGAGCCGCCGTTTGTCTGCCCTAAAAATAGGACATTACTTTGAAATGTAAGTATGCTTCCTAAAATCCCCACCCCTCACACAAACACACACACACACACACACACACACACACCCTCCGACGTGCACAATCAGCCCACCAACCCAACAACAGAGCCCAGATTAAACTCTCCTTTTTAAAGCGCGTGGCGGCGAGGGCGGCGGGGGCAACATCACTGGGCTGTTTGATGTGGCTCGTTGATATGCAGCCTGTGATGTGGAGTTGAGTGGATGAGTGACTGAGGTGCATTCAGAGGCAATCGGTGTTTTTACTTAAATGCTTATATACACACACACACACACACACACAAGAGAGATTTTAAACATTGATATACCAGCAATATCTCTCTACTCTTTGTCTTGGCAGCTGGTCAGGTGTTGGCGGTGGGGGGGTTCGTTTTAGAGCAGCGGGTGTCTCCCTGTGAAACCGTCGGCCCTCCCCAGGTTCATAAAACAAGATGGCAGAGTCCACTACGACGCGTTCAGGTGAAAACAGACCTTTTTAGAATTTGGTCAAAAAACGTTGCCCCTTTCTCATTGGACAAAAAAACCCAACAACCTACGAACATCTGGCGTTATTCAATCAGCGTTATTCCCATGACCGTGCAGAAGTCACGGGTATTCATCAGCAGAGATGGAAAGACATGACGAAAAGCTAAAGCTAATCTTTACCGCCCCCCCGCTGCGGTGAGAACACAGCCGCCACCTGCTGTTGAAACAGACACACTGCAGCCACACCGAACCTTCAGACTGTCGACGGGCTACAGTACGCACAGCCATGCTAACAATGCCAGCAGTCCTAACTAGCTACGAGCCGCTGAGAGCGTTCTGCGTTGGGTGATCCTGTTAAAAACACACAGTTGTAGGCCGAATTGTCTTAAAGGGGCAGTACGCGTTTCTAAGGCAATACACGTTTTGTAAAAATCTGCAAATATGTGCTCACGGCCCCGTCGACTGTCGGTTCTGTGTGCGCGCACCCAAAAAAGGCAGGGTTTTTAGGCTCAGCCCTGGCTCTGTATAGACGTGCTATCGGACGGCGCTACGACCCAGGGTTTTTTTTGGCCTAGTGGTTAGCGCGGCGGTCTCCCATACCCGAGGCTGCGGGTCCGCGGCACAACCAGTGCAGTAATATCATCAACAACAGCAAAGAGAGAGACGAGCTTGCTCCAGAATCCCTTACTGCCCCTTTAAGCGGAGGCTCAGACGCCGACTGGACCAACCAGTGTTTGGGTTTTTTCGGCTACAGAACTCGAAGTGTATTTCCAACATCACCAACAGAGAATTCCCGCACAAACCACGCGAAGATGACGGATGTCGTCACCAGACACCGGCCTCATACACTGTGCACTTTGTAAATCTCAAGACCACTGGAACTACGAGGTCCCAGCGATGCTGTAACGTCAGAAACGTGACGACCGCTCCGCCTCCTCTGCCACGACAACTTTACCCTTTTACTTTGGGTCAGTGAAGAAATAACATCTGTCTCAGTTCCACGTCATGGATTTTGTATGAAAAGGATTCATTTGAAAAAAACTGCAGTCGACAATTCACGGGACCTTGTAAAATCCTCCAGCTCTGCTTCAGACACTAATCTAGTTATGAATATTTCAAGTTTGGGCCTCGGAGCTAGATTTAGTAGTTTTTGTGAAGCTTTGTTCGTGAATTCTGAGCCTCAGCAGTCGCTCGTTTCGAGTTGGGTGGAAACTTGTAGCCAAAGAAACTACAAAATAATCCCAACATGTATTTAAGTAAATATATTTCCCCAAGAAGGATTATTTTAATTTCCTCAAAACTTTGTTTCAGTGATTTTACTTTTGATATTTGTAATTTTTTGTCTCAACCTTCTTTTGACACCTTGTTGAGAAAAAAATCTGAATTCTGGATGTGACAGAACTGTATTAATACAAAACTGAATCAAAATTTGGATTCGAGAAAGTTTAAACTAGTGCATATAAATAATATCACCCACCGTTGTTTGAGTAAAACGTTATTTATTTAATTGACATGGAAACAAAATTATCCTGAGGGTTCATTGGATGTTCAGTCAAATTTCAACTCACTTTTTTTATCGACTCCTATCGAAGAAATAAGTGTCGATGACAGACAATATTTAATTGTATTGACTAATCATGATCTGATTTCTGTCATACTATTGCTATAGTACAGGCACTTGTACATGATATTACTGCAGTACAGACAGAATTGTGGAAATTTTTCTGTTCCCTTTTAGCTTTTATCTTCATCGATAATTTAATACTGTAATGCATCTGTATTATTCATAAATGCTATAAAACTCTGAAAGAGTCACATCTACCTGCAGAGATGCACGACCTCTTCACATGACAACTCGTGTCATGTACCTGCTCAAAGTATTGCCATGCGCACCATGTTCACAGTTCATTATTTTAAATATTTGATCAGTTTCCGACCCCTTCGGACAGACAGTCTGTGAACATTTCCTCTCTGTGTGTTGGTCAATAGAGCTTCATCCTATTCGGACCTGAAACTCTGTCCACCAACAGAAAAATAACCAACGTCTTTTGTCTTTTGTGACAATAAACTGAATATGCTTGTAGATCAGACTCTGGTTCGGTGAAAACATGAGATCTGGAGAGATTTTGGAAAATGTGATGAACTGACGGTGGAAGAACCTTTTTATTCACAGCCTGTGTGTGTGTGTCACCTCTGCAGGCCCGACACAGTCCGACACTCACGATAAAGACTCACTGAGAAGCGGAAAAAGGGTGAAACTCTTCGCGGTGTGTGTCTCCTCTCCAGTGTTTCTGCAGCTGCTGCGGGGACAGAAATTTGCATCGTCTCCGACTGGAACACATCACAGGATTCACCCTGCCTTCCTTCTTTTGCATATAGGATTACTTTCAACGGAGTACTAAAGCCCTGTCTAGTGAGAGAGAGCATGGGGAGGGGATGAGACCCCCCCCCCCCCCCCACACACACACACACACACACCCCCACACACTAACATAACCGGCAGAAGGTACACACAACAACAGTGTGAGTAGACGAGGCTCGGAGAAGAAGGAGCCATATGCCACCCAAATTTTAAAGAGATGGGGAGGGGGCAGTCAGGGGAGTGAGTGTCTGTGTGTGTGTGTGTGTGTGTGTGTGTTGGGGGGGGGGGGTCCAGGGAGCCTCCGGGGATCCCACCATGAGAGGGTTCGACTTACTCCAGGAGGAGTGGTGCGTTATTTAATTTTTTAATTAACAAAAAACTCAAGTGTCATGGTTTGAATCCAACCACACACACACACACACACACACACACACACACACTCTTCCAGCATCCCCCAAGGTGTGTGTGTGTGTGTGTGTGTGTGTGTGTGTGTGTGTGACGAAATTGTAGGACCACGCTCCTGAACCACTGATGTGCTGGACACGGTGACAGCGCAGACGCGCATTGTTCGCGCACGTCGCGTCTTTTTAATGACACCGTCAAGTTTGAACTCCAACACTCGGCCACACCGAGAACAACACAACACTGTACTACACAGCTCTCTCTCTCTCACACACACACACACACACACACACACACTCTGCCCAGCACCGCCAACACCAACACTGCCACCAATTAATGATCCAACTCCCTCCGCAGACGCGCACATGGCTCAGCGCAGATTTCTTTTTCTTTCTTTCTTTTTTTGAAAGCCACCGGACTCGGTGTGAACACGAACAGTGGAGATTCTCTTACCGTGAAGAAGAAGGAGAGGAAGAAGAGGAAGAGGAACAACCGACGCAGAGCGGAGCAGGGAATTATTATAGATCCTTAGTGGTTGCCCGCATTGTCGGACAGAGAGGAGGAAGAGGAGCGGGAGCAGGCTGCTGCTGTGAGGGAATAATCCGACTGTCAGTGACAATAAACCGGAGAGAGGGAGGAGGGAGGAGGGGGAGGAGGAGAGGAGAGGGAGGGGGTGTGCTACCCCATCCAATTAGAGACAGAGGCATTGATTGTTACAGGAAAAGAGGCAGTTAGTGTTTCGAGCAGCTTCAGTCCGTCGGGACGGGACGTGGTTGGACTGAGGGGCGTTTTCTTTCATTTTCTAAAATTCCTTTTTTTTTTTTTTTTTTTCCTATTTAAAGGATGGAGGAGAAGTTCAGACATTAACACCGATCAGCCGATTAAAGCCTGTGGCCTGTTCTTATTTATGGGAACAGATCATTTTCTGTACGAAAAGCACAGGTGAGGTGAGAGGAGCCTGTTTCCATCTTCACCTCCGGCCGCTGCTGCCACCTACCGGCAGTCGGAGGGAACTGGAGGGAGGGAGGCGTTGTACACAAAGACTGTAAATAAACAGGGACGTAGCGCCCGTGACGTCACCCATTGGTTTCTGCGGGCCGGGTTTGAAGCCCAAAGTGGGCCATGTTGGCGGGGCACGACTCCTCCCTCACCCGGCTCATCCCAATATGGACAAAGAGGTGGAGAGTGGGTGAGCCCAATGCAGACCGGTCGCTGAAACACACCCACCTACCGCGAAGCTGCCCTGTTAGCTGAGGCTAAGGAGCTAGGCTAAGGAGCTAGGCTCAGAAGCTAAGCTAAATGCTACCGTGGCCCTGATGCTGCACACGGTCTGGGAGTGGTAACAGTCGGTCGTCCCAGCCAACGTTACAAGTGGTGGAAAAGACATGAAAATACGCTTTATGTTACTAAAATTATACTACACTATCTTAAAAATGCCTCCAATTTTTTATAATGTATAATGGTTGTAGTTTTCACCACTATATTTTAATTCTTATAAGTTAATGCAAATATAATTTACGAGCAGTTATATGTGGGTAGTATTAGTAGATTTTTTAGTTTAGTTTTTTCGGGCGAGCGAGCCCCGGCTGTCAATCAAATAGACCACGCCCCTAACGATGCAGAATTTCAAACAGTAATATAATATAACCACCCCCAGAGTTGTCATGAAGGGGGGATTAGCCATTGGGACCAAAACCGTTTTTTGAACCAGGCTGTAAACATGTTTAATTCTGCTGTAAAGTTGGGCATTTTAACATGGGGCTCTATGGGGATTTGCTCCTTTCTGCAGCAGCCTCAAGCGGGCATCTAGTGAACTGCAGTTTATAGCACTTCCGCATAGGCTTCATTTCTCAGGCTCAGAGTTGGCCCCTTGGTTTTACACCATCATACATTCATAGAGTTATAATAATAATAATAACAATAATAATAATCATGTTTCTGACTGAAAGAGACTTGTATTTCCTGCTTGATGTGACGTACAGTCGGTGCATTAGATCAGAATGTGACATGGCGACTGTACATCGATCAGAACCACACAGGCAATGGCTCCAATCGATAAAAATTGCCCTGGTGTGTCAAGGTTTAACCATCAGAGTGTGTGAAGAGAGAACAGACATTCCTGCTATGCCCCTGTCAACATAATGTGGCTGGTGTGTGTGTGTGTGTGTGTGTGTGTGTGTGTGTGTGTGTGTGTGTGTGTGTGTGTGTGTGTGTGTGTGCGTGTGTGTGCGTGCTGCTGCTGCTGCTTTTGTTAAGATAGTTATATTAGGAGTAGCCCATGAGTGTGTTTGGGTGAGTGTGAAGAGGAGCAGTGACATGTTGAAGAGGCCCCAAAGAGGTAGACAAGAGACAGATAAACAGGTGTATGACACACACCACACACACCACACACACACACACACACACACACACGTGTTCTTAATATAACTATGTAGACAATAGGTGCAAGGAGGTGAAGATATAGATAGATGTAGATAAAGTCTGACAGGACAGTTATGTTAGGAGAGACTGCCCTCTACAGCCCAAAGCTGGTATAACTGTATGAAATCATGTTTCCATGTGTCAATATGTCAAAACGCTTATCTGAGATTGTTGCTGAAGAAAAATAAGTTGATGAGTTTGATAAACGAATGTGATAAATTAAATCAATTATTATAGTAATTATGAAGTAAAAGTGTACAAAAATAGTAAAAATATTTTAATAAAAAATTATACCACAAAAATTCCAGTCAACTTTTGTTGTTGTGTTTGTCTCTGTAGAGAAATAGAATATCTGATTCATTTAATAATTTATACGAATATGAATGAATATTCTCATGACTTTATTCTATGTTAATTAATTAAAACAAAGTTTGTCTGGGAGCAGTTGGAATATTTGTGATCTTCTGACTCTTACAGACACTTTTTTTGCTTATCTATCACGAATCAAAACATCTGAAGAGGCAGATTTGGACGCAGAACCAGTGAAATGTCAAAATAAAAATAAATAGATCAAATGTTTGATGCGTATAGAGATTATATGTGAGTCCCCTGAGCCGCCAGCAGATGGCGCTCTCCGACCACAAAAGGACAAATGCCAAATCAGACTGCTGTTGTTTTCCTCAGGGATGGAGAGACATAGGAGAACTGATGTGAGATGGAGGCTGAATGACACTAATCTACACACAGGTGTTAAAGGAGATGATGACACTGAGTGTGACCTCACCGCCTCTTTGACCCCGGCTGCAATGGCTGCAACACAAACGTGAGGAGAGAGAAAGTGTTGATGTAAAGTGGATCCACATTTATTTATGAACAGAGAAGACAAAAGGACGTAGAACCTCAGAGAGGGAAAGTGCAGGAGGAAGATCGTCAACCCATCACTCTGGGTGCACTTGTTTAGCTACTCCTGACGGGGTGGGGAACATATCAGAGGGGTGGATCCACTTAGCACTTAACATGACATCGTACACTTAACATGACGACTGAGAGAGAGGCACACAGCTGTTACTGTGATTTACACAGATCATATCACATAAGAGCTTCACCGCAGAGTTTTATCCAATTGTTGTTTGTCGCAGCTTCATCGACTCAAAGTCACTTTGAGAGGTCCATCCATCCTCCATTAGATAAAACCGCTAATGGAGGATGGTTGTGAGCGGGGCTGGGGCAAATCCCAGGTGATGTTGGGAAGGCTTCCAGTCTGTCAAAGGGCCGACATATTATTCTTACAATACCTGAGTTGTGTGAAGTCCAGTATTACCTTCTTCTTTTAGCTCTGGTTTTGGTCTCCACCACTTCTTTGCTGCTGAGCATGTTGTGGACAATGGCTTTTTACAGATGTTTCTCAGAAAACAGCCGCCTGCTGCGGATGAATTTGACGCCACGAGATCGGCGAGATTGAACCAGAAGAATAAAGTTGTGGCAAAGGCTCCGTAAAGTCCAGGAGAGCCGTTGATTCAGCCGATAGTTCTCTGAAGGTCCATCACCAACTCAATTTACTCTTTTCACAGTCGTGTGATGCAAGGTGGTTTTTGGGTGTTTGGGCACTGTTAAAAGGCAACAGTCTGACCTCCAGCTCACCATGACGTCTGTGAGGTACAAATGCACTTCTCTCACAAGGGAACATATTTCCTGTCACGTAATCTCAGTTGTCATCGAGGTTTACAGGACAAGAATTTAAAATGTGTCCTCTGAGCAGCAGGCTGAGCTCGCGGCTAGCTGATTAGCATGCTAAATTCAGTGGAAGCAAAGAAGTGACAGAAATAGAGGAAAACAAGAGTAAACATCGGTGTTACTGCTGGAAACAGAACGTGAGGAGTACCAGTTTCTTCTACACTGGTGAGTAAACAGCTGTTGATGCTAACGTTGGCTACATAGCGACATAAACATAGCACCTTTAAATTTTGTTGCTCTCATGTTTTGTGGCTCCAGCAGAATGTCCAGTCTCCCGGTTACCAGACTGGGTTCAATCTCCCTCAACCTGAAGACAGGGGCACTGGGAACAGAAATGAAAAGAGTGGTTGAATAAGAAGGAAGAAAAAACGAAATCTAAATGATAATAAAAATGTAAATGTCTTCAACCCAAATATGATGAAAAAGACACAACCTCAGACTTGAGAGTGTGACTCATTTGATTTACTGATGTTTTTATGTTATGTCTTTTCTCTTTTATTTTTACTGCTTTGTGTAATTTCTATGTTTTTACTTTTATCATTTTGTTTTAGTTTCTGTTGATTTATCGGTCTGTTTTTTTTCCACCCTCAGGGCCACAGTTTTTTTTTTTCTTCTTTTTTTGTCTTGTGCTGCCAAATCAGGGGATTCATTGCATTGTTTGCCACCTGTGCTTGAACATAAACTTCCCAAAGTCGTGATGCCGGGTGAAAAGGGAGCAAAGTGAATTTATGTCTCAGTCAGTAGGTTTTTATTTATTGTATTGTAAGAAGGGAACTCGTGAGGTTAAAACTCTTGGGAAGAGCTCATAATGACAATAATAAGAGTTTTAATGACCCGTTCATGCTGCTGATGGAGAATGATGCAACACGAGAGCCATCAAACTGCATTACCGAATCTTTCGGGGTTGAGGCTTTGTTCCCCATCCAAAACAAAAGGGAGCACCGTTATTTTGACAAAAAAGCATAGTCACAAAGGTCAGTGTTGAAATACAAAAAGAAAAGAAAAAACAAAGGCGGCACAACCAACAATTCATTTGTCTGTGCAGGTGGAAAACAACAAAAAATATAAGGGCCTTGTAAAGACGCATATCACCTTCAAACAACAGGCGGAAAAACAAATTACAAAAATGTCAAGATGTCAAAAAAAGATTGTGTGAAGAATGAATACAGGATCTGAATTGCAACCGAGTGAAAAACAATAGAAGGAAACAAGTTTTCCTTGAGCTGTCTGAGAGGTGACAGTCAACACAATGACATGGGGGAGCTAATTCAAAGTGGAGCGTCGTGTGCTCGCTCAGACTTTTTATCACTCAGCTCCGCCCCCGTCCTCTTATGAGCCAATTACACGGTCTGGATTCAGACCGTTTCTCCACCAGTCAGTCAATGGAATAAAAAACTGAGTGAGTGAAATACCTCATCCCTGTCAGTCAGACGAGTCAAGATCACAGAGGTCCCATGTTCCAGAAGAACAACATCTGCCCTTGTAGAGCCTGGTGAAAATGAAACACAATAATAACACAGTTAGGTCTCTACGTGACTGTCTCCAGGAAGGAAAAACCTGGATGGAAATAACCATCCTCAGCTAAATGATGTGATGACCCTCTCATAGACGTAGTCAACGGATCCTGAAAATGAAGCCAATGTGGAAGTGCCTGAATTCTCTGGAATCACCAGCAGAGGGCGACTCCCCGGCAAAAAGAAGTCAGCTACGATAGAAGTCGGTGACAAAATGATTCTACTTCTCACTGGTCATTCCGTTTGGTCGAGGCTAAAGGTTTGAAGGTGATTGTGCGTTTAGCGTCGCCGCGCCAAAGCTTTGGAATAGTTTCCCGTTACAGTGAAGTGTTCGGCTTCCATAGACGTATTTAAAGATCCCCTCCAGTCACATTTTAAAGTATATAGAAATAATCTGCTATGCCTAATATTTTGTTTAACATCGTTTACCCAAATAAATGTAAAGAAAAAAACATTGAAATGGGGCTGGAGACATCCACTCGCTCTCCCTCATTGAGGAATTCTGAGACGATGAATATTCAAGATATGCAAATACCGGTGGATGCATGTGCGCAACAACATGTCTAGCGGCAATGCCGGCGAGATTCAGCCATAAAACGTTCACCAACTGCTAATGGTAACACTAACTGTCTGCTGACACACCTGTCGTCCTCTCATGATGCGCTGCCTTTGCCTACATTTGCATATTCGACAGCGACTGGTTTTCTGTATTTGTGATGCAGCAAATCTAGTGCAACTTCTCCAGGAGAGGAGTGCAACTTCTCCAGGAGAGGAATGTGAAAACACCTCTGTAGTGACGACATGTGCTCAGATACCAAGTCCTTGTAGTCAATGTCAGAAATGTTAGAAACTTTTATGAGTGGAGGGTCTTTAAGGTCAAACCAAGGGCCCATATTTTTCTCAGGCTTTTCACTGTCCTCAGTTGTTTCTTTATTCAGTTTCTAGCTGTTTATTTGATTGTATCTTACACTTTAGCTACTCCTTGTTTTCACTGTGCAGCACTTTGGTTGTTTTAAACGTGTTTTATAAATAACTCTTCTCGACTTGAGCGTTCATCAGACAAGCGCGACGTGAAACAGCCAAACTGATTTTATTAATCCGTTTACACTTTGTTCCGTTCGTCTGCTTCAAGACTTTCAGCTGCTGAATTACCTCGACCGGCGAGGCGGCTGCGTCGAGCTCTGAAGAACAGGGCTCGCCAGCTCAAGAGAAACGAGGCTTAGCGGGACCAGTAGCCCTCGGTGGAGTGGATGGCACTCTTTAAGTACGCACATCCAAATGAATGAAAACAGAGATCCCACGCTCTGCGAGGCTTACAGATGTCAGACAGTAGAAATCCCACTCTTTTCTTACACGCTGGCTTCCTGCTCCTGCCGCTCCGGACAGAAAAGACAAAGCAGGTAGGACATTCTGCTCTCGGCACATATGTACAGGTAAATTATCCGATTTAGTTAACTACTGAATCATTTATGGATCTTTTGTTTCTTTTAACCTGCACGTAGATGAGATTTAACAATCAGGCAAATGTTAGACTATGTTTAGACTATGTCAAACATAAATGTCATTATACTTAATCAATCTGCGTTATTTTTGCCAAAGAAAAGCAATTCATTATATATGAAACCGGCTGTTTATCAAAATTTGCATCACAGATAAAAAAAACACAACAGTTAGAAGGAGCCGGGGATCACATGATCGTTCATGTACATAGGTCATGTGGTGTAAACAGGAAGCAGACTGACAGACTGAGTTGGTTGCTTAATAATTACAGAAAATACTATGAGCGAGGAACAGCGATGGTGAAAAGTACTGGCAGGGATTTCTTTTCTTGAAGCGACGACGAGGTGGAACTGTCACTGACAGGAAGTGTTACCGACGCTTTGCGTTCACCGCTGGTAGTCGAGTCGTGACCAATCAGGTAGAGGATGTGAGCGTCTGCGTCGTGGTAAAAACATCTCAGTTCCTGTCCGTCCAAAAAATGCAACCTTGGTTGAAGGTGGACGGGTGAATGTGACTTGTGCTGCAAAAGCTCTTTGAGTGGCCAATAAGACTAGAAAAGTTCTAAATAAAAACAAACGATTTACCATTTACAACAGCTGAGTTGTCAAACTAGAACGGGGCCTTAATGCAGCAGAAGCTCTGTGAGGACGTGCTCAGGCACAGTAGGTACAAAGTCAACCACGATCACGCTCTTACTCTAGCATGTCATGTAAATTGTGTAATTGGTGCTTTCAATTACTTTCATCTGGTCAAGTTTTATCCGACTGCAATCAGATCCCCTGAAACACATTTTAACGGAGCCAGTGACAAAACAAAAAACATTAGAGCAACGTAGTAGCCAATGAAATGGAATAAAAAGTGTCTGTTTTTCCACACGTGATTCGAGATCAAAGATAAATCGCTTCCACCCCCATATCAATGAACTCACAGTAACATGATTCCTCTCTCGTGTACCTGATTCACTCGTTATTTCCCCTTCAAAGATGAGAGGCCGATGGAGACGGACGCTCTCACTTGTTTACCGTCTGCTGATCCCATCGTGGGAGAACAAAGTGCCGCAATGAGCGAGATTAACTCTTTCAGGTTGTGTATTGAGCTGAAGGCAACATGAGGTAGGACTATTTTGGTTTTGTTGGAATCTCCAGTTTCTTTTGGAAGGAAAAAGATCTTCAGCTTCTTCAGAAATGATGACAGCGAACTGACAGCTGCTCTATTTTTAACCTTTGCCGAGGAGGTTACCTGCCTGTTTGTCTGTCAGCGGGGTTACTCAAGAGCTACAGAACAGATTTCCTTGGTGGACGGGACGGTACATGGGCCAAGAAAGAATCTATTAAATGTTGGCGTGGATCCGGACAGAGGGCCAGAATCAAGATTTTTTTTTAAATCCCTGTCTTTAACATTGTGAGATAGGAGGATTTTCTGACATTTTAGTTGTATCCATGAGTCTGTGCAATTTGGTGCGGCTTGATTGAATTTAAGGACTGTTGGACTGTTCTTGTTGTTGCTGCTGTACTAAGTGACATTCTAGTTCAACCAGTTTATGCTTCAAAATCCAAGAATAAAAAAGTTAGCACTTTTGTCCTTGGAAAGAATAAATCAGTTAAAAATTCTGGGGGATTCTGAGGGAGGGAAGGAGGTGGGATGTGCCTCTGTCACTTATAAGACGATCCAATACATATGGGCCACGACTCAGCGGTGATACTTTATGACATGGAACGATTCTGTGCTATTTGATGGAATCTGACAAAGTGTTGTGATTAAAGTAGACATTCACTTTTTATTTTGCCATTATAAAGTAGAATAAGCCAATTCTATAAAAGCATTGCTTGCCTTCAAATATAATTTTTTTTTTAACAATGGGGAGCCTGAGTATTTTTTCTTGCTTTATGAAATGCTTTATTTCACACAGACGAAAAGACCTCAGGCCGACTGTATGAATAAAAACCTTTCACTTCAGCTTTGACAGTGCATTGAAAATTTGCTTCCATTGTCAGACATCCGTTGTTGCTTTTTTTTTTTTTACTCGCTGACAATGCAATGCTAACACTACTGTGACAAGTCTCACCAAAGTTTCGCCAAATGTCATTGAACTTTGACGAGAGTTTGAAGACGATCTTCCAATGATCGGTTCATTGTGTACTTTGATCGATGCAAGGGTCCGCATATCGATGTAGTCGCACGCCTTACGTTAAAACCACCTTTCGATTCATGTTGGGCAATCGTTAAAACCCTAGAAGGAAACTATTGTTGCCTAAAACAAAAGATGTACAAGAGAAATACAAAACGATTGTTGTCATAATTAAAGGTGTCGTGAGGAATGTGTGTCCTTATCTTTGGCACTTGAACGTAAACATATGCTGTTTTGGGCCGTTTACTGAAACTACTGATGTTATTTTTCTTGGGGAGAACAACCTCAATGTCTATTTTTAATGATTCTTGCAAAAGAATTACGAGGCTTCAATGTGCGTACTCGTGACCTCGGGCAGCTTCAGTATTTTCCACCACTTTTTGTCCAAGTATGCCAACTCTCTGCTCTCAACATTTTCTGTCTTTTTGAGATTCTATTTGAAGAAAGCCCCAGATCTCATATTAAGAAAGACCCAGTGATATCACCTGCAGACCCGCAGAGTCACTATGGCAAGCTATTGAAGGCCAGTGAGCATGGGGGGGCTCTATTTCAACCAGGAGGGCAGAGTTCAACCCCCCCTTTTGACAGAAACTGTCCTTGAGCAAGACGCTGGTTCCTCCCAGCACCCGAGACCACCACTGTGGCTGACCCTGTGCTTTGGCCGATGGAGGGAAAATAAAAATAAAAAATGTCCCCCGGTGGATCGATGCACCATCACAAAAGTCAGAGAGCGTGTACAGTGGGAGAAAAGCGAGTTACCTTGAGAGTTGTTAAGAGCGACTGAAGAGCCCTCGAACACACGAGTGAAACCCCTCGCGGCACACTCCACTCACATTGGTATTCACGCGCTTATGTTGGTGTCACAATAAATTCCGCTGTGAAATTGTTAAATCGAACGTGAAAATTCCTACATGTGCTGAGTTTGTTCCCTCCATTCGTCGTTTGGGCTCCACCACTTCTCTCCGAACACCTTAGGCTACGTGTTCACACCCTGGTGGAAATCATGAGGATTTATAATGGATTTGTTCTAATAAATTGTTATAATGACTTCTGGTGTATCGTTTTAATGCATCTGTGAGCTGCTCGCGACGGATTTTCCAGGTACTTCAGATTACGCATTATTGAGAGAGTACTACACTGAAACTCATTATCATTAAAGTTTTTATTTCCAGCGTATCCTCTCTGCTCCGCACCCTGACACCCTTTTAATTCCTTTTTTTGGGGAGGGATTTTTTTTGGTGCCATTTTGCCTTTATCGACAGTCACAATGAGGAGAGAGAGAGAGAGAGAACGACGTGCTGCAACAAGGTGTCAGCCTTGACACGGAAAGATGAATACATCAAGGTGTGTTTTTCTAACTCTGGAACATCTCAACGTCCAAGCAGCTCAGATTACGAACTATGTATGTGAAGTATTGTATAAGTATAATGTGCAGCTAATGTGGGCAACTGAAGTCGATATGTAAAGGATTCCGGGAACTTCTGTCCCGACAAGATCACAACCTTGGAATTGCAAAGATAAAACCAAAAGGAAAGATCATCATCACAGAGATCAGGCAGAGGGTTGTGACGGCAGGACCGCCCTCTCCGTATGGAGGCCCTTCCCAAATGTCGCACTGAGATGAACAAATCCGGGAAGATAGAAAACCTTGAAGACCAGAAATTAAAACTGGAACAGAGCTGGTACAGGCGAGGCAGCCGAGACGAACCGAACAACGAAGAGAAGCCCCTGTGACCCCGTCGCTATGAGGATGTGAAGAGGATTAAAAGGTGTCCTGGGAAGTTTTCCAGGTGGACTTACAATGGAACACATAACTCCTTCAAGGCCCAACGGCCCTTTCTATGGATCCATGCCAAAATATAATGTATTCTTTCTTGGCCCATATGCCATCCAATAGGTTTCATGGACGTTATGTTATTTTTGCATAAATCTGCTGAAAAACAAACAAACAAACAAACAAACAGACATAGGTGAAAACGTTACTTCCTTGGCGGAGGTAATAAGCAGTGTTTCGAAGTCAGTTATACACGGAGGCCATGTGGCGACTTTTAGAGGTCAGGGTTCCTGTGTCAGTGCCTGAATCTCATACCAGTGGTTACATTTCCCATCTGAACCGAGTAGTTTTAATATAATTTACTCCACTGATTTTACACATTAAAGTCAATTTCCCAGCATTGAGGGATAACTAATGCATACAGTGTCCTCAGGTGTTGTCAGCTGAGTCAATGTCGGTTTGGACTAAAGACATTTGAAAATGAAAACCTGTAGGTGTGGAGGAAATAAGTGAGATTGTCTCAGCTCCGAGCTACAGCCTTACAAATAACTTTGTAATTGAATGTACAGACTGTAGTTTATATTTCATTTCTAACTCAGGAGTTAGGGTGTGAGTGCTTAGGTGTTTCCTGTCACTTCTGTAAGAAGAGGAAAGCGGAAAAAAACAACAGACATCAAACTACGAAGTTCGATAAAAGTCTATCGCGTGAAAGACATCATCATCCTCTTCTCCTTTGAAGCTGTTAAGTCTCCGGACCGTTGAATTGAATTCACTTTGAAGTGTGTGCGTGCGTGTCATCAAATATGACTATACTGTAGGGTGTGTGTGTGTGTGTGTGTGTGTGTGTGTGTGTGTGTGTGTGTGTGTGTGTGTGTGTGTGTGAGAGCATTGCATAAGGGTGAGTGTGTGCGCGCGCATGGATGCGCTAAGCATGCACACGAAGATGCCCCGGTTGCATCTGCGTGTGATCAGCCAACGATGTATTAAATCAAAGAGTCAAGGTTGGTCACCACATCAAGGCCACAGTGGCTCCATAACAATGTTTAATACGAGGATAAAGGCGTTCAGGATGTGTGTGTGTGGGTGTGTGTGTGTGTGTGTGCGCGTGTGAGTGTGGAGTGTTTTCAAAGACACTCCTAATAATGAACGCCCCTGTGGGAATCCAAATTACTGCTCAAGGCCGAACTGCCAAGAGGGAAACAGGGAGGCACAGGGACGAGAGGGAAACATGGAGGTGGAAAGGCGGAGGAAATCAAAGAGGAGAAAAAAGACAAGGCCACCAACGTAAAATAGATATTTCCTGACTCAGAGTCCCGCAAATAACTCCATCCCGCAGATGGAAATCTTCTCTCTGATCACCAAACACAAATCATGCAAAGTATTGGACCAATAAAAAAAATTGACAAGGCTCAAACCTAAGGGAGCAGCTCTGTTTTTAAAATTCCTCCTGAGGTAGATATGCATCCGTCTGACCCAAATATCACGGCAAACCATTTCGTAGTCGTTGAGACATTTCACTCAAAATCCACATACGTCAATCTCACAGTGCCGCCCAGAGGGAAAAGTCAGGGGATCACCAAAAGTGATTAGGATTCATCCTCCGGGGCAGCGTGGATATCTGTACGACGTATCAATCGAAATCCATCCAAGGAAGTCGAGCCGTTTCAGTCAAATTTAGCTGCGCTGATGTGCCTGTCCTCACGTTGAGTTGTGGAAACGAACAGCATTCCACCGTGTTCCATTTTCACCACGCGTCGTAATATATCTCGTGTTGATTAGCAAACTAAATGTGTCATGGTGCATTTGATATTTTGTATCTGGAGAGCACAGTCCCAAATCTCCCCCGTCAGGTGAGGTGACATATCAGGCACAATATTCTTTCCCATTAAAAAGTGGGAAAAACATGTTTATTCCTAAGTACTCTGGAGAAGAGAGGACGAGACATTTCATTCATTCATGTCCTTTCCACGAGATCAGAAACTCCCCTTTCATGCTGCCACTATCCATTGTCATTAGCATTATTGCCTTCTTCATCATAATCAGTGTCACGGTTGACGTTATCGTCGTCACGATTACTGTTATCGCCGCTGACAGCACACCCCTGCAATCAACATCGCCAAACGAATAACAAGGAACAATTTGCAGCAGATTCAATCTTAAAACAAAAGTGTCCTTTTGAACACGCCTGTGTGTTTTATTGCAGATGACACACATTTGTCTCGTGTCAGACACTCGAATTGCTCAGCTCTCAGGATCCGTAGATGCTGCAGTGAGTTATTTTTCTTGCTGGAAACAAAATTAAAACACAGTTTGATTTTTCTTCTTGTGTCGTCTCCCTGTTCATTATTATGATTATTGCTGCGTCTTGCATGTCGACGCTCTTCATCATCATTGTCACTGCCAACATCGTCACTGCTGCTGTCATCGTCAAGACGCCCGCCAGCGCCATTACTGTCACTCTCATCACTGCCACCAGCGACAAGCACAGACTCTAAATAAAGATGGACGACCCGACGGCTCCCAAAGGTGAAGCTAAATCATCAGGATCGCCCACTGGTGGCTGGCTGCAGTATAGGTCATAAAGCCTGCCCCCTCCATGTTAGTAGATGGGACATGGACCAAACTAAAAAAAATCATAGTAGACGTTAAATAAATGTTTAGATGGTTTCTGTCATTTTAAGGTATTTCTTATCACACTGATGTGTGAAAATGCAAGATGGCGCCCGAATCTGAGATATTTTAGCTTTATTTTAGGAAGAAGTGGAGATGTGTCGTCCATTTTTTTTATTTACAGTCTTTGGAAGTCGCATCACATCTATGTTGTCACCGTTAGTAAGATCTCCCTCTATGACAAACTATTACATATTCGTGAAAGGTAATTGTAAATATACACCAGTTTTGCCATTGTCAGACAAATCCACCGACTTTAAACCGAGACGTTACCATAGAAACCACTCAAAGAATCCTGAATAGAAAAAATGCATGATGCCAAGCATGGCAGTTGTATTACACATGTGACATGGGTAATCTGCAAATCTGCAATCCCATCTGAGGACTACCCATCGGCCGTTGTCCTACGCAACGTAAACCACCCTGACATCTTCCTCTGGTTAGAGTCTCTGAGGCGTTTACAAGAATAACAAAATACAGAAGAGAATAAAAGGGGCGATGTCTGACAACCGATACTTAATGTGTCTTAATGACAAGACTGGAATTAACAGACATTTAGATCAGAATATGAATAATGATCTGAAGGACAGACGCTACAGGAACAAATGCATTCTAAATGAGCGAGAAAAAGTTTTAAATGGTTTGATGGCACCTGGTGGGGGTTTATGTTTTAATATTTTATAGCAGTTACTGCAGCAGTATAAGCGAATTTACCAATTTGTGCAGTTAGAAGAAGAGAAGCAATGGTTGTGACGAAGGTTGGGACTTGACAAACTGAGTCTGCAGAGATTGGACAAGTTTCTGAGGAAGGAGGAGACCGATGTGTCTCCAGTGGTCACAGTGACTGAGGAGCAAGAGGTGAGGTGATGTTGTCAGAGCAGGTCAACAAAACATTTCATTTGAAACTTTTAAACTTTGTGGGGGGTTTTCACCCAACAGCTATTTTGTGCATGACCAGTCTCGCTGGTACAAAGTGAAAAGGCTAAAAGATCACCTGAGCCCGCCGAAAGGTCAAAGGCTAAACGACAACAAGACTGCATTTGTTCTGATCATCTCAACTTGAAAGACTTCTATCTCGGCTGCGATTGGAGCACTGAGTTCGAGGGGGGGCGGGGATTAGGTTTGAGCGATGTTACCGTGAACACACAAAAAACACACACACACACACACTCACACACAAAACAGAAGTTTCAAAGCACCGAATAACTCATGTCATCACAGACACAGCGCACACAAACACACACACAGACGGTGTGTAGTTATTCAAGTTCATAGCACCAGGAATCATGCTCATCACATCCACATAGCTTAATGCACACACACACACGCACACGCACACACACACACACACACACACACACACACACACACACACACACACACACACACACACACACACACACACACACACACACACACACACACACACACACACACACACACACACACACACACACACACACACACACACACACACACACACACACACACACACAGAGCACTACATCACTACCCCCTCCACTCTTCTGAAGAGGCATTGTTCCGGAAGAAAGCCTGTTGATAATCGAGTGAATAATATTCACTTGGTCAGATAAAAGCAGCCCTGAGGTCTCACATTTATTTAATTATTTAACCTTCACTCAACCAAAATGAGGTCATCCTGGGACAAATAATTCAGAGACCGATACCCTGAATTTCAAAGACTTCTGGCTTTTATTGAAAGACAGTGTCTTAGTGGTCAAGTCGCAGGTTGCAAACAACCGAATACCTCCTTCACATCTCCCATTCCACGCATGTTGGAGAACCTACGGTGGCTTTCAAGGAACGTAAAAAACGCAAATGGCCCTATCCACAGCCAGAAAACTGCTCCTGATGCAGAAATGGAACAGCTCGCTCTACGATTCATTCTCCCTCACACGTGGATAAGGAGGTTCTGTTCCGAAGGGACAGCGCCGACGTTCCTCTGCACGTCGCACTGGCCTTCGCCATAAATAGCGGTGGCTCCATGTGTTCCACCGCTGTGGCACCTCTTTAACTCTCAGAGCACTGCCAGCTGCTGAAGCTGCCGCTCTCCACTGAGTGGGCCCGTGGCCCGCACTATCCAGGAGACGGCGAGGAGGAAGGCTTTTTGTCCTCCTTTACACTCTGAGACAGTGACTACGTGACTGCCTTTGTCTTTACCGGTGACATCGGAGGAGATGAGGTGATTTACACCTTTAAAAGAGGAAATAGCCTCTCAAATATGGGAGCTATTGTAAAGGGTCTTATGCTTAGAGGGTTTTTCTTTGCTGGCCCCTTGAGAAATCAGGGGGGCACGAGCCCCATACTCAACCTGTGCATGCTGAATGGACAATATTGTGCAGCATCGTGTTCACACGCTGATAATCTGACTATTTCTGGACAGGATCCGACCGGGCAGCTGAAAGACGACCATAGATCTGACGGACACTTGTTTCCACGTCCCCCATTGTGCCACGGCGCGGGGAGAATCTGGTGTGGGGCGTGGGGAGGTTTATCAGTACTGTCCCATTGCCGCGCACCTTCTCCGCTGAGAGAGGATTCAGGCCTACACAAACGACCGGGCCGATCCTCGCCTCCTCTCAACAGGAATCCAGAGCCCACACGGAGCTGGTTGTCCAGCACATCACAAGAGCGCATGCAATGAAGTCAGCAGCTGCAGTAGTAAGCGGGACCACACTGTTACGTCTGGCTCACTGGGGGGGGGGAAGCCGCCACAATGGTGGGGATGATGTCAGCTCCTCGCCCAGTTGGGTGCCTGAGATTCCTCACTGCAATGGGGGGGGGCTCCGCAAGCCTGGGCTCAACCTTTTGGAGCTCACCCAGTCGTCTCCTCGAGGGAGTGAGACCAGGTCGGGCTCCACAGATGTGTTCTGGTTTTCACAGATGGGTCCCCGACAAGCTTGGGCAGGATGATGGACCAGGGCCGATCAAACAATCTGCCATGTCAACCTGCTCGAGCTGAGAGCAATTCAGTTTGCTCCCCCACACAACAACTGTCAGGGTTGTAGTCATTTACTGTCTCAGTTTCTCCAGCAAATAAATGCTCAGGCAGTGGCAGCACTCAGCAGCTAGCTGGTATAATAGTAGTGTATCAATAAATGTATTATTATTATTATCATGTGAAGATGGATAGTCCTGTTACAGACCAAGTTTGCTCAGCAGAACAAGGTTGTGTCAATAAATGAAGGGATAATTATCGTTGAATTCCTCAACAGTCTGTCTGGACATTGTGTTAAATGACTGTTGTAACATGTTTTTTATCTCGTCTGAAAGTCCGAGATAGCATGTTGCTGAGGAAGTGCAGCCAGTAGCTGCACCACAGGGAAAACAGATTATCTTCAACAACTTACGAGCTAATTGATCATCTGACGATGGTGAAGTTGTCAGTGGTTCACGTTTCATCGTCAATGGAGGCGTGTCCTGACCAGCTTTGCATTTGACATCATAAATATTGCAGCAAGTGAAAAGTGTAGCAACTCGCCGTCATCAGCACGTCACCATGGTAGTCTCTTCTTCTTCATCTGTTGGACTTCTCTCTCTCTCTCTCTCTCTCTCTCTCTTTCTCTCTTTCAACCCCCTTCACCCAGATTCGCTCTCACGCTTTCACTAATATCTTTTGAGCTGTATTTCCATTTGATTTTTGTATGTCCGCTTTAAACTCCAATGATCTGACTATTTTAAATCTTAATTTTGAAACATTACAATAAAAAAGCACTTTAAAATTTGACACCATTGAATAACAGGAATCGTAGTCGTCTCCACTCGCACTTTTTCTTTTTGCCCAATTACTTCCCACTTCCATGTATTCTCTCTCTCTCTCTCTCTCTCTCTCTCTCTCTCTCTCTCTCTCTCTCTCTCTCTTCTCCTCCTCTCTTTCCTATGTCTGCTTTTTCTACCTCTTGACTCAGTCTCGTCTTGCGATCACCCAGAATCCCCCTGCCGTTGTGCCTCTCCTCAGTTAAACCTGCCTCGCCTCCCCTGAATCCCTGGCGAGCTGCGAGTCCTTCGCCTCAGTCCCCTGCTCAGCTTCTCCCTCCTCTCTCTCACATTTCTTTTCTGTCAACCTTCCCCGGACTCCCATCCCTCCGTCTCTCCCTCGTTCCCCAATTGCCCAGTCGTCTCCTCCACCCGTCCTATCCCCCACTTTTCCACTATCATCTTCTCTCCATCCAATAATCCCTTTACTCTCTTCTCCTTCCCCCACCAGCATCTCTCTGTTCGCTCTTCCTCTCAACCATTTTCTCTCCCTTCCCCTCTTACCTCCTCTTGCTGTGTGTCTCAGCAGCAAGCATCACCTTAATAATTCATGTCATCTCTAATCTTAAGTTGTAAATTGTTAATCAGGAGCGGAGCTGGGCGACACCTCCTCTTGGCCCCTCACTGCACCTCGGATCTCGCCGCTCTGTGATCCTCCCGTCAGTTTACTGTGAACCGGCCACATGTTCTCTGTCTGCAGTGTCAACACGTCGGTGTTTGTCTTTCTGCTGCTGTGGTTCCTGCTCTCTGTATGTTTTCACCGTGCAGGTGTCTGAATCTCATTACGGTTTTCTTTAATGTTTTACACCAGTTAATTGACGATATTCTCTCTCATCTTATCTCCGTCTCTTTCACCTTATTTTCCACCACCTGTTATCAGGTTGGCCTCTCTTGCAATAATTATTTTTACAGCTTATTAGCAGAGAAACTCATTTAATGTTTTTCTTCTGGTGCAGTTGAAAACAGCCAGTCTCTACTGACATCCACACGACCTCCCTCCTCCTTCGCACGTAGACTTGTCCTATAACATTACGTGACTTCCATCCATCAGCTCTGCCATGCAGCCAATCCCAGCTGACATTGGGTGAGAGGCGGGTACACCTTGAACACAGGTCGCCTGTCAATCACAGGTCCGACACATAGAGTCTCCAGTTGACCTGCGTGTCTTTGCACTGTGGGAGGAAGCTGCAGAACTCTGAGAAAAAGCCCACAGCCGCAGAAAGAACACGTTAGCCAGACCAATACTCAAATGCATATTAATCTGGGACCTCTCCGTTCATTTTCGATTTCCAAGAGGCGTTACCAACGGACACAGACCTACAACCAGTGAGAGCAACGGATCTCTGCTGAGCAACGCGAAAATGTCAACAGACTAGAGCAGGGAGGCAATGGTGTGATGAGGATTCCACAATGTCTGTAAACGAGTGTTGTCGTTTTTGTGGGAGAAGTTTGAAAATATCTGGTACTTTTAGTCAAATGCTCGTACATTAGCTGCAGCCTTGGTTTACGAAAGTTGCTTCTCTCAGCGTCGTGGTATAAACCCCGCCCATCATCAGATAATCGGTTGTGATTGGACCGGCAAGTTTTCTGCAGGAGGGAAAATGACTTCCCAATGGAGGGGAAGCTGATGAGCTCCTAGAATTCATCTGGGTCCCAGGCTACGTAGAGTGTACAAACATAAAGAATCAAAACTTGTTAATTCTAACTATTCTAATTAACTATAATGGACAGGAGCGGTCGGTTGTTTGGAAAACTTTTGGTGGACAGTAGGCAGAAAACGGTCGGTTGTGTTGGGAGCTTGTCAGAAAATCATTTCAGTTGTTTTTAAGCGTATGAACAAAGAAACAAACTGTGATGTTTTTCTGCAAAGAACAGTGTAGACGCAACACTGTGGCAGTAAATTTTAAAAATCTTACTTACCGCCCGCTGCCACGTCGTCCTTCTCACGTCTCTTCGTGTTGCTGCTCTTCTGACAGATTTGCTCTTCTCTCCGTGCCGAGTAGCCGCCCGGGCCCCGCCGTGGATTTACAGCCGAAATATCATCAGACGTCGTTAATCATTTCCACATTCATACCAACCTACAGGAGAAAGAAAAGAAAGAAAAGATTCTTATAAAAATCACGAACGATCACAGATTGACAGGAATCACACGCGTGTGATTAGCGGTGACATTTTTAGTGTGATGGCAGAGGACTGGAAACACAATGTCTGCAGCTGTTACTGCTGTGACTTATAATAATATTAATACATTTGATTTATGTAGCACTTTTCAAGCGAGTGAAGCTTTCCAAGTGGACAGGGGTGAAAACATAACCTCTTTGGTTGAGGTGAAAAGGAGACAGGGGGAAAATCATTTCCCACCAAGAACAATAACAAAAAGAAAACAATATAAAGAATAAGAAATATATACATAACATCACAATACACAATAGATAAATGACGGCATAAAAATAAATTTGAAACACGTTTATCAGCCGTCATTCTAAAGGTGTTCAGAAAAATCTGTCCGCTGTAACGAAAGACCTGCTGATTGTTCAATAGTCGCTCACTAAACGAGACGCTCATGATAAAAGCAATAAAGTTTTGTGATTTGTAAAATGCATAATCATCATCTTTTTAAAGCAGAAAAAAGAACCTGCGGTGGTGTGACTTCGTCGGTCGGTCAGGGACAGTCGTGGCCTCCGGCCAAGAGAGGGAAAGGGAACAAACAGCTCCGTGAACGGAGCCATAAGACCCAGCTCCCGTCGAGGAGACGTAATTCCCAGCCCTGTCGAGTAAAACTGGAAACTTTGACCTGCTGCCACTCGATGACTAAACCAGAGGTTCACTTCTTTTCTCCGGAGCAGCAGGATTAATATCTGCGCCACGAGTCAACCGACAGACCGGCTGTTCTGCTTCAAATGAAGACGCAACACATATTCGCAGGAATTATCACATCATGTGTGAAATTCAGATTTCCCTGTATTCGTCACTGCGGTTAAGGCAGACGGGTATAGACGGGGGGAAACATCACCAGCGCTGATAGACTCCATCACCTCTGCAGCAGGTTTTCTTTAATCCTCTGGTGGCAGTGAAATATATATTCAGGGAGGAGAGGTGGAGTGAATGAAGCGAGATTGAAACAAATAGGTGTTTGTGTAGCTCAGATATTGAGCAAATGGGTGATTCAGCCCATGCTGACATTTCAGCGCAGAGAAACATGAGGTAGAGAAATAGAGGTGAGAGAGGAAGAGACGAGCGAGAGCAGAGACACATGTACAGAGCTCAATAATTTAATAAAAGAGAAAAGCCCTGACGCCCCGTGAAGCCCCGTCTCACCCTCCAGCATGTATTCTCTGTCATTGTATTAGCATTGTTGTCTTCCCCTGCTCCCTCAGTGGGAAGTGAGAGGGTGAAAGCGAGCGAGTGATTCATACTCGACTGGGCCGAGTGCGGGGCCGGCATCACCCGAGGGCGTCTGCTGCTCTGTGAAGATTGCACAGATCTTGAGTGATTTCAGTCCGGTGGGATTCTGCCCGTATCCGGCGAAGGGGGTTTATATTCCACTGGGGGGGGGTTGTTCACTGTACCTCGGTAAAGATTCATTTCCTTTGAAATACTAACAGACCTCTCCGCTGCCGTTTACTCTATGTTTTATTTTATGAGTTTTAAATAAGGGAGAAAGGACCGAGGGAGCGGGATCTCAAGTTGTTAGACAGTAAACCCAAGTCGTAGCATCACTGCAGCATTCTGGGTAAATGTGATGTCCTTTAGCTGGCAAATATGCTGACATCGGCCTGATCTTCAAGATCCCAAACGACGGGGCTCCACCACAGCACCACATCACTACTTTAACCAGGCATGAACGTTAATGCAGCAGAGGTGATTATTAAACAATAAAATCCACAAACAATAACCAAGAAGTTCATTAGAGTTCTTATAATCCCATTCGAGTCCGTAATTCTGGCGGATCATGGCGCTGTTGGGCCTTGGTGGAGGCATGTGCTTTACTTAGTGCCATTATAGATAATATTAATGAGTTAATATAGAGTAAATATTTCTATCTCCTTATCCTTCTGTAGTTTAAAATTATCCTTTTTTTATAACCTTTCTGGATTTTTTCATTAACTTCATTAATACCACTGACTTGTATCTCTGCCTCTAAATGTTCTGTATCTCACTTGAACTCCTCTCCTGCGGACTCATTTTAAATCATCTACTTTATGAATACATATTGTTTTCATATATTTCTTGTGTTTCCAGTTGTCTCCCCCTACACTTCCCCCTTTATTCCATCGCCTCCAGTGTTTCTTTCGACAAAAATTAATCTTGTCCTTTATCTTACCTCCCTCTCCGCCTCTCTTGTTCCCTCCCCTCTCTTTATCTCCCCTCACTCCCCCGCTGTTTTTATTTTCACCCTCTCGTCTCCTCCCCACTTCACTCCTGTGAGATGTATCTTCATCAGCATCATACCTGCGGTAACATCATTCATACTGTATGTTGCCGGTGTCAGGTAGAAAACCATGCTTCTCCAGAAGATTAAGCTCACGTCAGGAGAAAGAATCAATATTTTTCCAACAGTGTGACAACGTGAAAGGCGTCTGTGGTGGTGATGAACCAACAGAGGATTATCAGCCGGATCTACAGTGAATCAGATCCCACAGTTTGACAGCTTTGGAGATTGAACGTTAAAGCTACAGCGCGTAATATTTAGAAGAACTTATTCACAGAAGTTGAATATATTGTCCCTAACTATGTGTTTATATATGTATAATCACCTGCAACAAAGCCCCAAAGTGTTTTCGTCAACTTTGAATGAGTTAAATATAGTGACATGAGGTGGACCCGA
The DNA here is from genome assembly GCF_022379125.1 of Scophthalmus maximus. NCBI lineage: Eukaryota > Metazoa > Chordata > Actinopteri > Pleuronectiformes > Scophthalmidae > Scophthalmus > Scophthalmus maximus. The sequence continues at coordinate 4,671,413 of NC_061520.1, forward strand.
CCTCCGTGTGAGTCTCCATATTTGCTACGTTGTGTTGAATAATTCGATGTTTGCCGAATACGGTTGAGGTAGTTGAAATAATTTACGTTGTAAAGAAATAATGGCTGGCAGGACTTGTATGCGTTGTTTGCTAGTTATATATACGTTTTTAAAGTAAGCACATCCTATATTGGGAGGATTAAAAATGCTTCTCGCTGCCGCTTCTTTTGCTCCAGCGACTCCGTGGAGCCGGAACCAGACTTTTTTTGGGAGGGGAATGCGGGGAACCGGTTACAGACTAGACGTCAGCACCACGTCGCTGGGAAAGTGCTAATCATAAAGTTTTTTCGGCCGCAGCCGGAAGCAGTTTTCAAAATTATCAGTTGTGAGAAGCTTCTGTCCACAAGCCGCTGAGCAACAAAGTGAAGGAGCCTGATGTTTCTCTCAGGAGCTGGTGGAGACCAAACACGGAGATAAAAGAGAGTCTGGGTTGTAGATTCAAAGAAAGAAAAAAAGCATTTAGGTAAAAGCCTACATTGCTATAACCTTTTCAAAATGAACTGATAATCTGCTGATGCTATATATATATATTCAAGATCTTCTGTCTTTTTCCACATGAGGGCAATTTCCCTGATATCGATCTATTATATCAGATCAGTACATTAAGAGTTTAAATACTCTTCTCCTGCCCTGTTGATATGTTTGAGGCAAAAAGGTTTGAGTCTAAAAAAAAATTTCCTTTGACATTTTTCTCACGACATTTCTTCTTTCTTTCTTTTATGTCTAAAGTTTTGAAAATAATTTTTCAAACATCTGCACCTGGCAGGTTTGGTGATGATAGTAATGGCAACGTCCTTGTTTCAGGAAAGCCCTCAATCAAACGCAAGGGGGGCTGCTGTGGCTACCGGGGGCAAAGAGGCCATAAAGGTTTTTATGGGTTTTATTTTCTGCCTCTATACTGCATCAACATCAGAGATCAGATAATATGGTGCTCTTGACCCAGAGGGGATGGATGGGAGGTGAAAGAGAGATGGAAGTGAGGGGGGAGCAACAACAAAGAGATAAAAGAAGAAATATCCTGTTTAATGTCGTGTCTTCAAGAGTTAAACTTAATTCAATGAAACGTCTTTAATGGAAAGAGCAGTTCAATTATGTTCCCTCGTTTCTTTTATCATCCAAGGCAGGTTTCTCTCCAGAGCGAAACAACAGCTCAGCGCACATAACGGCAGTGATACATATTAAGTCTCTATTAAAAGACATGTTCCATCAATCTTACCTTATAATATATATTTTACAAGGAAAAAAAGGAAAGGCTTTAATAAACTGAAAATATGAGGATTCATGAAGCTGCCCTGGTGTTTGTTTGGGATGGAGCACACAACATGTGTTTGTGCTGGACTCGTGTTTAAAAATCAACATCACAGCAGAGTTTATATTGGACGTCTGCACCTGGAATTAATGAAAAATACTCACAACAGAACCATAAGATGATCAAATCAAACACGGACCACGCAGCTGCTGGAAAAATCAACAGAAACCTGATTAATCTGGGGTTTTTTATCCATCAAATACGTGGATACAGGCACAAAGTGCAGGTGTGTACACTTTACAAACACACTTCTTGAACACAGACAAATGCACAGATATGCCTGAACACACTACAGGATTTAGACTGAGTGAAGCCACAAACCACTCAGCCTCAGTCATTCCCAGTGAGCTGCTAAACCAAGCTGCAGTGATCAGTGTGAATGGAAAAACAGAACTATTACTTCTTTGAGACTCTGATACTTTCTTTTGTCACAACTAGAGTCCAATTGATTTATCGGCTGGCCGATAATATCCTTTTACACAAACATATCGGTGTTGCACTTCATGTTTGTGGATATGAAGATGTATATTTTAAAGAATAAACAACGTCGAAAAGATGCTCATTTATATTCTTCTTAATTCAAATTCAATATATTTGGTAGGGCTGCAACTAACGATTATTTTCATTATCGGTTAATCTGCTAATTATTTTCTCGATTAATCCTAATCGTGTTTCCCAGATCTCCAGATGATGTTTTGTTTTGTTCACAACGTAAGATATTTAATTTACTGTCATAGAGGAGCAAAGAAACCAGAAGAATGTTCACATTTGAGAAGTTGAAATCAGAGAATCTTGACTTTGTTTTTCATAAAAACTACTAGAACCGATTAATCGATTATCAAAATAGTTGGCGAATAATTTACCAATCCATAAACTGTTGCAGCTCTAGTTGTAAGTGTGTTCTCTTTCCAGATAAAGAGGCGGATCCAGGATTTTTTCCCCACTATTATTTAACATGGAGAGATCAGGAGTTAGCTTTGGCGGAGGTAAGCCAATCAAGCCTCAATTAATTTTTTTGTCATGCGGGTTTGATAACGACATCTTCGATTCATCATAGATTTAAGAAAACCCTTTATTGATCCCCCATAGGGGAAATTCAGGAAACACACAATACGGGATGGAGGCGAAATTTAAATGAACCAAGAGCGCAAATATGCAAGATCATATTAACACCATCTGGTTTTAGAGCACAAACATTTACATCAACTTGCTGTCTCCCTCTTTTAAATGTGACTTTCGTCCAAAAACTCTACAAAATACTTTCCCAAAAAAAGAAACACACACTCGCACACACACAACTCAGTGTAATACATCTGCTTTGTGCTTCCTCCTGCAATCTCCAGATAAGCCTGGGGGGCTGGGGCTGCGTTCACTGACGGCATAGGGGAGGTGTAATTACTTTTATCACCTCTAGGTGGAGATGTGTCATTGAAAAATGCCAGAAAAAAAAAACAAGGGGGTGTGGGTGTGTGTGTGTGTGTGTGTGTGTGCTTACTGTTTTTCAGAAAAGATGTGAGACCCAGATTCACAGCTCATCCTCACATTGAGGCTCCTGAACGCAGCCACAGCTCCTCCTCCTCCTCCTCCTCCTCCTCTTCACTGAGCCAAGGTCATTTGTAGAAAAGTAGGTGTGTTCATTACGATAACTGTGACTTAAACAATTAGAGGGGTGTTGGGAGTGTTTGCTGAGAATGTTAATGGGTTTAATGTGTTGTTGTTTTTTCTGTGCTGTAGCTGGTAAACCCAGAAAAAAAACCTTTCAAAAGAAGAGAAAAAAGATTGGAAATCTAGTTTTTATATTTTAAGAGTGCGTCCTTGATTGATGAAAAAAAGTGAACTTCTTCTAAGAATCCAAACTCCAAGTCAAGGTCATGATAATGGAAAGGAGTCAGTTCTACCCCTGAGGATTCTCTCCTCTATTGATTAGATGTAGATTCAATAACATGCAAGTGTTGCATCATGGCAACTGGGACTCATCATGAGTTGCTTCGTTATGCTTAATATTAATCAAATGTTGTTTTTTCTCCCGATTCACCATATTGTTTCTAACCCAGCTTTCTTTTTTTTTCTTTGCCCAGAAATGATTTACAGAGGCTGTTGAACCCTGATGTCAAAGAAGTTGTACTGTATGGCCAACATCCGATAAGCGAACGGCTGCCATGGTAACAGCAGCACTAATGGAAGACAGTTGAATGAACTGGAGCTGTAGGTGACAAAAGTGCCGGAAGAAAAAACAACTTCAGAAATGAGCCGAAAGAAAAAAAAGACGGTTAACACGTTAGAGAAATTTTTTTCTTATGAATCTAAGGAATGTGTTTATGTTTAAGGAAAAAAAAAAGGTAATGTGATTAGAAATCATAACTGAGGGAGTGATTTGTTTTGAGCAGTAAACTGCTTTCGGAACAAAACTGCTAATATTCAATTGAAAAAATAAATAAATTACTCAATAAATAAAATAACATGCCACTAATGTAGTACAAGCATTAAATTATTTATAAAATATGACCAAATTATGCTTTAATTTGCTTCTGTATTTATCTACTTTTGTAATAATTATTTTTTCCCCCCTCTCGGAGACAGGCATGAATAGTCGACCGATGCTGCCTGATGTCAATAAACCAAGATGTGAAAAGTTGACCACATCACACACTTTGAATGACAGTCCCATGAAGAATCATAAAAAGAAATTAAAGAATTTTATATGTTTAGGGGGGGAAATACCCCCCCAAAAATTGGAAAATTTAGTAAAAAAAAGGGGAATAAATACTAATAACATCTTATAAATCAATTACCTTCTAGGGTTATAATTTCATATTATTGGACTATTTATTTATAAAAACAATTATTGACATATTCATATATCTATTGTCTCATTTATTTACTTTTCCATACAGCTCTGCCTGCGAACTGAAGCTTTTTCCATTTCCTTTTTTCACGCAACTTTTACGGTGTCTTGATTTCATCCTGATGTGATTCAACCCCAGAGGATTTGACAATCAGTATCTCATGTGTCACTGGATTGAGATTAAATTGTCATTTTGTGAAGATAAAATGCCAATTACGCCTCCTGACCATCAACCAACTGCCGGCGTGGCTCGCCGCCTCTTGTGAGCGATTGGGACTCTGCTCCCTAATGTAAATGATAATCAGTCGACTGATTAGAAATAATCCTGGATGCCGTCCTGTTATTTATACATTTTTTCAGAATCAGTGGAGCCTGAGCAGCCACAGTTCATCGTGTGATTTCCCAACGTCCCAGGGGTTTTGTTCGGACACGCCAGACGGACGGAGGGATTAATGTATTTACACATATGCATTACGTCCTGTCTCAGATCAACTCCTGAAGTGATTTAGCCACTCAAGATTTCAATTTGCTCCTAATGTGTCCCGGGTGCTTCTGCAGATGCTTGTTTCAGCAGCTTATCACCATCATTACATAATGTAGATGCTCAAAAGCATTAAAAGTGGCAGAGTGGAAATCAGACCACACGGGGCCGCACACCAAGACTCGTTCTGTTGATTCACTTCTGTTGTGCTACTTTTTTTTTTAAACGATTTTCTATTCCGCTTCAACACAGATGTAATTTAAACCCAGGCTCAGATATGTTATTGGTAAATTCCGTTTTGTCTTTTAAGCATCTTCGCCAACTGTATTTTTTGTTTGTTCGTCTGGCGTCTTCCTTTACAACTGAGGGCAGAGACGTGTTTTGACGATACGCCTTTAACTGGCAGTTTGTTGTATTTTGTGGATCAGTTAAAGACCTAATGTGGCTTTGTGGTTTTAGTCTGGGGGGGTTTTCTGCATGCTGCTGAAACAGAGGCTCTCAGATCCAGAGCAGCATCAGACACTGATCTTTACCAGTGATGAATTCAGTTGCTACAAAGGCTCTGAAGAGTTTTTGTTGTCTCAGCCTCAGGACTGTCACTGTATTGATCTTCTTCCTCACCACACAAACTGGTAAAGCCACTGATACGTGCTTACATATAAATAATATATGAACTTATTTTAATTTTAAAACTTTGCTTAGTTCCTGAACAAAGGTTTTGAAGGCATGTCTTCCTGTAGCATCTGTTCTATTCATATTCTGATTGAAATGTCTGTTAATTCCAGGGTCGTCATTAAGAAACTTTGCAGCTGGATATTGGTCGACATTCAGCATCAGTTGTTAGAGCTCATCACTTGTTGTTTGTCTCTGCTGTATTTTGTTATCGTGGTAAACACCTCAGAGACTTTAACTGTTGTAGGAATGGGTCATCGGTACCGCCAGAGGTAGATGTGGGGGTGGTGTGCACTGCATCGTCTGACGGACTCGTTGCAATTGCAGGTTTGTGGTGTTGGGGCGTAAAACCGTTGGGACGTCGACACGTGAAAGAGTGTTGAGCAGACGTCTGTCTGTCTGTCTGCTGAGGACGGTAAAAACTTAATGGATGTTTTGACTTGGCCACCAACGTTTTGAGCAGCAGTGGGGAAAAGAGCGCTGCACACAGCTCTACAATGACACAACGTAACAAAACACCACAATCATTTTTTTTTTTTAGGTTGGGTAAAAAATATTTTCATCATTAGGAAACTGTGGTGGGACTCATATATATATACGCTACATATGTCCAAGGCATGCAGGGGATGCATCACCCCTACGACGTGGTGGTAGCAGACCTACTGGGGTGTGTGAGCTCAGGGTGATTGTATCACGCGCCTCTCCAAGCGTGTAAACCTGTAACTTCCAGCGATCACCTCTTTGACCACTGCACTAACGACTTGACGCCGCAAATCATTAAAAAAAATACTCAGCTACACTATTTATTTTTTTCAAAGCAATAATTTATTCTAGATCATTTACAAGTTTCAGAAGTGCTCTTGTGAAGGACCCAAGAGAGATTATGGGGGATTCATGACACCGCCATGCCCTTGTTTATTACACCAGAGTAAATCATCCAGGAGTAACGGTGATCTGAAATCTTTTTTGCTTTAATAATATGTGTGGTATAAGCAGAGAGGGTCCTGGGGATGAGCGCAGAGGTCAGCAATGTGTGTCTGCCCTCAATTACCCCCTCTCCATATCTGCCTCGCTCTGCGAACAAGCAGGTAAATGAGCCCGGGGGAGTCTGACGATGACATCACACATACAGGACGCAGCCTGAACGGCAGCAAAGACTTTCAGACTCATTTCTGGAAGAGTTTGTTACATCATCTGCATCGGTTTGGATTTACAGTCACTCTCGAGTCCTTAGTCTCAAAATAAATCAGAATTAAAGGTTCAGTATGTAACTTCTTTGAATCAAAATGTGTAAAAACAACCAGCTCCTGTAGAAATGTGTACTTTGAATCAAGGTAACGGTGCGTTTCATTTAGTCACCTTTTTTTGGCATCATATCTCCTTGTGTACATGTCAGCGACACCTTTAAAATTTGGGTGTTTTATTAAAAGTCCCCCTCCACTCAATAAAGTGTTTTTCTTCTGTCTCTTTCCTCTAAAATGTCTGACATTGATTATAGGGACTTGTATCTGACACACGTCGTCACTATAGAGGTGTTTTCACAGGAGGAGATTTCTGTGTCACTTCTCTGCTTTTTGAAATTCCAACAAATCCTGGGCAAAGCTAGATTTGGTTCGTCACAAATACAAAAAAACAATCGCTGTCCAATATGCAAATGTGAGGCAAAGAAACCGGAAACTTCCAGTGCAGCAGAGGCAGCGCGTCCACGAGAGGACAGCAGGTGTCAGCAGACAGTTAGCGTTAGCATTAGCAGTTAGCCTCCACGAGAGGACGGCAGGTGTGTCAGCAGACAGTTAGCATTGGCATTAGCAGTTAGCATCCACGAGAGGACGGCAGGTGTGTCAGCAGACCGTTAGCATTAGCATTTAGCATCCACGAGAGGACGGCAGGTGTGTCAGCAGACAGTTAGCGTTAGCATTAGCAGTTTTATGGCTGAATCTCGCTGATGTTTGCCGCTAGACATTTTGTTGCGCACATTCTTCCAGCGGTCAACCTAGCGCAAGCAGCTGTGGTGGGTGCGGTGTTATTTGCATATCATGAATATTCATAGTCTCAGAATTCCTCAATGAGGCAGAGAGAGTGGATGGTTTCAGCCCCATTTCAGAGGGTTTCTTTAAACTTTTTTTGGTAAACAATGTTAAGCAAAATATCAGGCATAGCACATTATTTTTATATACTTTAAAACGTGACTGGAGGGGTTCTTTAAGTTATCAGATCTGTCTCGTTAGTCTTCTGACTGAGACGACCCCTGGGTTGATCGCTCGGCGTGCGGTTTAACACGAAACTCGAATGTCTCCGCACAAAGCGGTTACCGACTTGACAACTGGACAGAAAAAAAGTGTGAAACCTTGAAAAACGCTTTTTTGTGGATTAAAGAAGCGTTTAAGAGCGACTGTGATGTGTCTGAGCTGCACAAACACAATCTTCACTGCTCCTCTGGTGTATATAGGTCAGTGAGAGTCAGCACTGTGTGTCTTTCCTCTGTGATAACTGCAGCTGAAGTTGCTCTGAAAAACTCTCCTGCTACTTCAGCAGATACAAACAGGCAGAAGACACAAGATGATGATCCCTGATCAGTTTGATCTCTGATTGGACGATGTAGGCGATGGACAACGGAGAGCCTGTAGTTCACGGGTGTGTGTCATTCCTGTCCTTGTGTCACTCTGTGGATTATTGTTATGAGCTCATTATTGTAACTTAGCGGCCTTAATTGTCAAAGTTATTATTCATGTGGTGTTTGCCCTGAACAGTTTCAGGTGCTTCGCCGCCGCCGCCCGCACTCGAGAGGAGATGACTGTGATTTGCATGTAGTTGGGAAAAACAAGACAGATTGCGTTCGTATTTGTGATGCAGCCAAGTGAGACGCATACATCAGGCCAAGAGTGAATAAAAATGTATTAAATGTGGATTTCTATCCGGATATGAGACACTCCCCAGCTCCATGAAAAGTGGAGCTGGGGGTCTCATCAGGACAAACTGTAGGCGACGCCGGGCGACATGTAACGACTCAGTTTGTTCAGACACTTGAGGAGTGAACAGAAGTGAAGCACAGAACTGTAGAAGACGGATTCTAAAACATCAAACACGTTCAGTCACTTTCAAGATGTTTCCCGGTTGAGGTCAGGATCAGTAAAAAAACAAGAAAAAAACAGAATAGTTCCTGGAAGACATGCGTTATGATAATTCCTCTGGATGTAATATTGACTTCACTATGTAAAGTGCATTGAAACAATGTATGTTGTGATATGGCGCTATACAGATAAATTCCTCTGGAACATGATTATTGATTCTACACACAGATATGAATAATACTGAGATCCGTTGTCTCGTCAGTGAACTGTGTCCTTTGTCAGTCACCGGGTTCGGAGTGAACTACTGAAGGTTTGTCTCGCATTTAAATGATTATTCTTCTGAAAAAAACATTATGGTTCAATGGTTCTTTAAAGCGAGGAATGTGTCGACCAACCGTGACGTCACCAATTGGTTTACGAACAAAGACTAAAATCCTTCATCCGGTTCAAATATAGAGAATGTGAAAAATGTGACTTCAAACTGGATAAAAAGTCAATGTTGACCCTCTGGCAAACACAAGACTGACACCTACACCAAGGTGATATGACCAGGGGTCCGATTATCAGCGCCAATATTCCCTTTTTTTATGATTATCTGTATCTGACATTTCTTACTGAGCCGATAATAATAATTTCATTTTAAAATGCACTGCTTTGGCTCCGATGCAGCCGCTGTCGCTACTCTCTGAACTTTAGCAATGTTCCATCCATCTTTGTTTGTTCATCTTCATAATAATGCTGCTGAGCGCTCCCTGCTCTTTTTTGGTTAAGGTCGTGTTGAAAGATTCTGTGCATTAAACAAATGTGTATCCAGTAGGGCGGCAACTGATGATTATTTTCTCGATTAATCAATTAGTGGTTTGGTCCATGAAACGGTGAAAAATGTTGACCGTGTTTCCCAAACCCCAAGATGATGTGTTGTTTTGTCCACACACCAACAATATTTAGTTCACTGTCATAGAAGAGCAAAGAAACCAGAAAATATTCACGTCTAAGAAGCTAAAATTATAGAATCTTAGGGTTTTGTTTCTTTTTAAACAACTATCAAAATAATTGGCGATTCATTTGCTAATCGATTACTAATCGATTAACTGTTGCAGCTCTAGGTAAGAGTTTGTGTCATTCTAAATTTTGACACCTTTTGATTGTAGTGCAAACACATTTCATTTCACCTTTTCAAATATCGGTTAACGGTCTCTTAGATTAGTAATAATCATCTTAGGTATCGGAGTCGATCCCTAGATATGACGCCACCAACAGGCGACCGAATGAAACGCACCGTTGTCTTAATCAAAACTGCACATTTAATATACTCAGAGAAGCTACTTTTCTGAATTTGTTTTTGACGATCTGTAGTTAAAGTAAGTGTGTGTGTGTGCGTGTGTGTGTGTGTGTGTGTGTGTGTGTGTGTGTGTGTGTGAGAGAGAGTGTGTGTAAACAGCGAACACGCCGTGACCTCGCACTGACCTTGATTTTGTTCTTGTGACAGGTATATTTTTAATTGAGACCTGTGACCTATTTGCTCTGGGTTGAATTCATTGCTGCAACATGTCGGAGCGCCGACTGAAAAAGTGTGAGGTCAGAGGAGCTGCTTGTGTTCAAAATTTCACTCTGCGGAATGAACATCTACATAAATCGAACTTTGAAGTTTCATCCTCAACAAAACACGTGAGGTCAGGAAAGATTTTTAAAAAACACGAGGCTTGGTTTCGTGTGATGTGGAGGATTTTTCTGCAGCAGGTCGGACCTGAAATTAGTTTACTCATCGGCAGGCTGCCTGTGTGCTATTTTTCATTTCCGCTGTAATGCAAATAAAGGGGAAACAGCTTCCCTCAGCAGAGAGGAGGAGGAAAACAGTGGCGGACAAAAGGTTGAATCCTCACTGAGCGTTTTGCTCCCGTCTTCGGAGATGCATTAATACACAACGTCGTGCGGCAAGGAAACACTCCAGCTTCTAGGAAGACGTATTTAACACAGCAGCAAAAGACACACATGCTTTTCTATTCATACACACACGCGCACACACACACACGAACTCCGACATAGATCCATACAAAATCGTTTGCGCGCACACACAACATGTGCTCCGCAGAGCAAAGATGCCTCTGACTGTGTTAAACAAGCCCTTAAATCATCTTTGCCAAACGGAGGGATCGCAGAGAAGAGAGTGAGGGGAGAGAGGAGGAGGAAGCAATTTCCCCCCGCAGGCAAAATGCCATAATAAGCGTATTGTTTTTCAAAGAGAGAAAAAACCTTGAATCCAAGACTCGTCTCCCAAGAGATGCAGAAGCTTACTCTTTGTAGCTATTTGCAATTTCAAAATACATTTTTGTATGGGTGTGCGTGTGTGTGTGTGTGTGTGTGTGTGTGTGTGCGCGCGCGTGCAACTGTGTTAAATATGCATGTGAGGCAGATTCTTGGAGGAAAGAATGAAATGGAGAGACATGGGAAGCAAGGGACCATTGAGGAGGAGAGTGGGAAGAAGAAGAAAAAAGAGACGCAATTATATTCTCTGCTTCATTTTAATGAAGTGCAAAAGTAATTCCCGTATGAAAGCTGCAGTAATTGCCCAAACAGTCTTATTATGTGACAATCATACTTAGAACAAAATGCGGTATGAAATTGCGAGGGATTCCAAATCAGGGGGAATGATTTTACGCGAGGAGCCTGACAAGTTAAGATAATTAAAATGCATTTTGTTTGTTTTTTTTATATTTGGAGCAGGATGATATATATATATATATTTATATATTTTGTCTGTCTACATGTCGGGGTGTCAAGCCGTCCCATCTCCAGTCTCTTTCACGTCGCAAATATAAAACCCAATTATCCAGCAAGAGATTTGGCTCGAGTTCCCCAAACAGTCGTCCGACTTCAAAGGAGAGCGGACCGTGTCGTCCACACAATGTAATCTGCCCCGTCCCAACTCTAATCTGGACATTAGGATGATAATCTACTATTTGTCTTGTTTTATGTAACGTTTCATAGAACGAGGCGGGTGTGCGGATAATGGGGATTTTTTTTTTTGCCTGGAATACAGAGTCTCACCAGTCACAGCGTTTCAATGGCTGCCACTAATCCCAATTCAAAAAAGCCGCCCTCGATATTCAAAAACTCCTCGTGTTGCTTGGACACTTGGGAGGAATAATCCACGCTCGGATAGTCATAAACTCCTCATCATCATCATCCGTCTATTTTCACTGCGGTCAAGTGATATTTTGTGCTGTGGTTTTCTAAGTGACTTTTTTGGGGGGTGAACAATCTCTCCCTGACGCTGCTCCGCCCAGTTTGTATTTGTCAGAATTGCTCTTCAGAGATGGCGACGGAACCCGTTGAGTTTCGGCTGTAGATTGTACTTAGAAATTAATGGTAGTGATTAATCACGAAGGAAAGGTTATTCCAGTCCCACACCTAAAGTTCCACATCTTGTTCCACCTCTGTTGATGGACGTGTCCCCCTGTGTTAGCGTCGAACAGTGATGGAGCCAAAAAGAACCTCCTCCTATTTGACTGATGCCTAAAAAAAATGTCTTATTCATATTTGAGAAGGTTGAGAGATTTTCTGAAATTGAACTTTCTCTGATTCGTTCTGAGAAGTCTGATCTGGACTGGAGGGCTGTTTGCCAGAAGCAATTTATTGATGCAACTTCAGTGTTTAATGGAAAAATCACAATGGCCCTCGTGCAAGAACCGTTCGTACGAGCAGATTTGATCTTAAAACGTGCGTACGAGGGATTTAGGACAACTTCCCGCATTCACCATTTATTTTTTCGTATTTTGGGATTTCTTTCAAACACGCACAGAATTTACGAGTGGTCCAGACGTGCCGTAGGAGTCACGTCAATTAGTCTGCTGTTAATCAAACCCCTTTTTTCCACTTATAGACTTGCATTCCTGCATCTGTGGAAACAGAACGTCTATCTTCCATCTCTTAAACGTCTTCTTTTTACAATTTAACGCCGTTTTCCACGAATGAACTCCTTCTGACATGGGGCGGAAAGCAAAAGCGTATGTGGTATTTTCGGGGCGTTGATTATGCTAAGTTGTGATCCGCGGGCACGCACACTTCATCCTGTTTACGCACATAATTTACACATTTTTCTGAATATAGAAACGTTTTAATGAATCCGACGAGGCCTGTTCGTACCAACTCACGGTAAGATCAGATGTAGAAGAAATTTAGGATAAGAATACTAACATGTTCTTGAATGAGGCCCATTGACTTGAAAAATAGTAATGAATAAATATATAAAAGAGGAAGCAGCTAAATGTGCAACAAACAAAAAGACAGCCATGATGACCATTAACATCAGCTGGAAGCCAATATAAAGATGTACACTGTGAATGCAATATTCCACGTTTGCCTAAATCCCAGAGTCAACACACTGAGGTGATAGATTTAGATTTCATGCAGTGTGAAAAAAATAAAAGTTCTCTACTATTCTATATGAAGGAGTCTGACTGAGTTTGGCCTCATGCAGCAGATCATTTTAAAACTTATCTAGGAATTTAAAGGCAAACACTGCGGTGAAGCCCAAATTGAAGTGATATGAGACCTGCGTGAGGTCTTTTTCACAAGGTCTTACTGCTGCGATTTGCAACTGTAAGTGGTTATAACAGCTTGACAAATGCATTATTCCTTTAAAGGTTTCTCAAAAAAAGCCCTTTTTCCACCAACATGGAGCAGGTTTGCTGTCCGCAGCCCCTCAGAGACGTCCTGCGCTCGCCGAACAGCGTCGGAGAAACACAGATATTAAAACACGAAGCTGCTTTATTCAGTTTTGTATTTACTGGAATGAATCAGCGGCTCTGGTTCTTTGGGCGAGGTTGGAGACCTCTGAGGAGAATTCAGCTCTTGAACCATGAACACCGAAGGCATCCGAACCAGGAGAAGTTGACTGACACGAAGACTACAATTCCCATGATGCGACACTTCTTCACCACATCAATAAAAACTCTTTCTTTGGTTACTGTTTGTGTGATAGAAAATAACATAATAGCTGTGTCTCAATCGTAGACTGTAAATAAAGATTGACGACAAGATAAGCTCATGAAGGGAAGCCAAATCACCTGGATCGCCCCCTGGTGGCAGTATAGGTCAATAACCCCGCCCCCTACATGTTAGCCGATGGGACATGAACCAAACTAAAGAAATTAAAGTAGACGTTAAATAAATGTTTTTTGTAATTTCTTCTCACACTGATGTATGTTCAAATGTTCATGTTTCTGATCAGTTTGGTTTTGATTAGTGATTTGATGTCATAAAAAAACGGGCTGAGACGTTACAATTGACAGCTGAGACTGACTCTGGATTGGTTGAGAGCATGTATGGGCGGGACCTCGATAATCCACTCCGCAATCAAAATATTTTGGCTTCATTTTTGCACAGTTGAAGGAAGTGGAGAAGTATTGTTCATCTTTATATACATTCACTGATTGTCTAAATACAGTCATTAACATTTATTGTCTTTATTTAAAGTCTATGATTTCAATTCGGGGGTCGAATCCTTTTGGGGCTTCACTTGACGATCGATTGCGTTCACGAGGAATTCAAACACACGGGACTTCATACCAGAGTCTCAGTGTCAACTTTACGTCTACAGATCCTCTCCAGTCGTTCTCTGATTCTCTCATCATACACGTCTCGTGTTCCGCCTGCTCGTCATCGCGCTGACGTGGAGGCAACTTCTCTGTTCTCCTCAGTCAGCAGAGCCTTTATGTCAATGTGTAACAGGAACTTTACCCGGGTTTGATGTTGGCTGAGTCCCACATGCTGGGGTGAGTTAACATTCGTGGATGGAGCACAGCGCCGCCTCACCGGGATCAAAAGAAGGGAGGATGAGGAGAGGTGCGGAGCGAGCCAGCGAGAGGAGGGATGGGAGAGTGAGAGTGAGAGAACAAAAAGAATTTGGAAAAAAATGCAAAAAAGAGAGAAGGAGGCTGACAGAAAGAGGGAAAGAGTGAATTAAAGAGATTAGAAAAAGTGACAGGAGAGTCGAAGCTAAAGCCTGAATGTGTGAATAAGAGAGAGAGGACAAGTGGCATGGGAAGAGGCAAAAAGAAAAAAAGGATGAGGCTGAAAGTGAGCAGATTTTTAAAAGTTCTGAAAAGAAAATGAGAATGAGAGAGACAAATGAACAGGAAAAAAAAAAGGCGTAGGAAAGGACAGAGAAAATGGAAGACAGAGAGTGTTTTGTGGTGAAAATGAAATAAAGGAAAGGAGGCAGGTGGAGCGGGGAAGAACTAAACATGATCAGAATTTGGTACGAGCGAGACGAACAAAGACGACAGAGGGAGAAACTGTGAAAAGAGAAAGGACGGGGAGGGTGGACGAGGACAGAGGTGGGAAGACGAGCGATGAAAAATGAGGAGAAGCTTTGAGCGGGGAGGGAGAAGAGAAGATGTAGATGTCGGATGAGGCAATGGAAGAGGAATAACAATGCGAGGACAATCTGCCGCATGCAACAGAGATAAAGAGGAAACAACGGAGGAGGAGGAGGAGCTGCACAGTGAAGAGGACACAAGTGAGGAGGCCTCTCTGCTCTTTGATGGATGGAAAACAGAGAAGGAAAAAAGGACGGTGGCAGAGGAGATGAGAAGCTGTTAGGGAGCACTACAGGCCAGACAGGTAGGAGGCGAGGGGGAGAGAGAGAGGGAAGGGGAATTAAACGAGGGAACTTCAGAGGAGATGAAAAACAGGCCGAGGAGAGGCAGGGATATTGTGGCCCAGAAGAAAAGAGTATTGAAGGAGAAGAGTGAATTGGAAAATAGTGAAGGTGACAAAATAAAGTGAGAGAGGCGAGCAGCCGGCTGTGTGGAGGAGAGAGGGGAGGAGAGAAGGTGACAATAGAGGAAATAAGACGAGAGAGGAAACAAGACAAGAGAGGAAACAAGAGAGGAGAGGAAACAAGAGGAAACAAGAGAGGAGAGGAAACAAGAGAGGAAACAAGACAAGAGAGGAAACAAGACGAGAGAGGAAACAAGAGAGGAGAGGAAACAAGAGGAAACAAGAGAGGAGAGGAAACAAGAGAGGAAACAAGACAAGAGAGGAAACAAGACGAGAGAGGAAACAAGAGAGGAGAGGAAACAAGACGAGAGAGGAAACAAGAGAGGAAACAAGAGAGGAGAGGAAACAAGATAGGAATAAAGACAAGAGAGGAAACAAGAGAGGAAACAAGACAAGAGAGGAAACAAGAGAGGAGAGGAAACAAGAGAGGAAACAAGACAAGAGAGGAAACAAGACGAGAGAGGAAACAAGAGAGGAAACAAGAGAGGAAACAAGAGAGGAGAGGAAACAAGAGAGGAAACAAGACAAGAGAGGAAACAAGAGAGGAGAGGAAACAAGAGAGGAAACAAGACAAGAGAGGAGAGGAAACAAGACGAGAGGAAACAAGAGAGGAGAGGAAACAAGATAGGAGAGGAAACAAGAGAGGAAACAAGACAAGAGAGGAAACAAGATGAGAGAGGAAACAAGAGAGGAAACAAGACAAGAGAGGAAACAAGACAAGAGAGGAAACAAGATGAGAGAGGAAACAAGAGAGGAAACAAGACAAGAGAGGAAACAAGAGAGGAGAGGAAACAAGAGAGGAAACAAGACAAGAGAGGAAACAAGACGAGAGAGGAAACAAGAGAGGAAACAAGAGAGGAAACAAGAGAGGAGAGGAAACAAGAGAGGAAACAAGACAAGAGAGGAAACAAGAGAGGAGAGGAAACAAGAGAGGAAACAAGACAAGAGAAGAAACAAGAGAGGAGAGGAAACAAGAGAGGAAACAAGACAAGAGAGGAAACAAGAGAGGAGAGGAAACAAGAGAGGAAACAAGACAAGAGAGGAAACAAGAGAGGAGAGGAAACAAGAGAGGAAACAAGACAAGAGAGGAAACAAGACAAGAGAGGAAACAAGAGAGGAAACAAGACAAGAGAGGAAACAAGAGAGGAGAGGAAACAAGAGAGGAAACAAGAGAGGAAACAAGACAAGAGAGGAAACAAGAGAGGAGAGGAAACAAGAGAGGAAACAAGACAAGAGAGGAAACAAGAGAGGAGAGGAAACAAGAGAGGAAACAAGACAAGAGAGGAAACAAGAGAGGAGAGGAAACAAGACAAGAGAGGAAACAAGAGAGGAAACAAGACAAGAGAGGAAACAAGAGAGGAGAGGAAACAAGAGAGGAAACAAGAGAGGAAACAAGACAAGAGAGGAAACAAGAGAGGAGAGGAAACAAGAGAGGAAACAAGACAAGAGAGGAGAGGAAACAAGACAAGAGGAAACAAGAGAGGAGAGGAAACAAGATAGGAGAGGAAACAAGAGAGGAAACAAGACAAGAGAGGAAACAAGATGAGAGAGGAAACAAGACATGAGAGGAAACAAGAGAGGAAACAAGACAAGAGAGGAAACAAGAGAGGAAACAAGAGAGGAGAGGAAACAAGAGAGGAGAGGAAACAAGACGAGAGGAAACAAGAGAGGAAACAAGACAAGAGAGGAAACAAGAGAGGAAACAAGAGAGGAAACAAGACAAGAGAGGAAACAAGAGAGGAGAGGAAACAAGAGAGGAAACAAGACAAGAGAGGAAACAAGATGAGAGAGGAAACAAGAGAGGAAACAAGACAAGAGAGGAAACAAGAGAGGAGAGGAAACAAGAGAGGAAACAAGACAAGAGAGGAAACAAGACGAGAGAGGAAACAAGAGAGGAAACAAGAGAGGAAACAAGAGAGGAGAGGAAACAAGAGAGGAAACAAGACAAGAGAGGAAACAAGAGAGGAGAGGAAACAAGAGAGGAAACAAGACAAGAGAAGAAACAAGAGAGGAGAGGAAACAAGAGAGGAAACAAGACAAGAGAGGAAACAAGAGAGGAGAGGAAACAAGAGAGGAAACAAGACAAGAGAGGAAACAAGAGAGGAGAGGAAACAAGAGAGGAAACAAGAGAGGAAACAAGACAAGGGAGGAAACAAGACAAGAGAGGAAACAAGAGAGGAAACAAGACAAGAGAGGAAACAAGAGAGGAGAGGAAACAAGAGAGGAAACAAGAGAGGAAACAAGACAAGAGAGGAAACAAGAGAGGAGAGGAAACAAGAGAGGAAACAAGACAAGAGAGGAAACAAGAGAGGAGAGGAAACAAGAGAGGAAACAAGACAAGAGAGGAAACAAGAGAGGAGAGGAAACAAAACAAGAGAGGAAACAAGAGAGGAAACAAGACAAGAGAGGAAACAAGAGAGGAGAGGAAACAAGAGAGGAAACAAGAGAGGAAACAAGACAAGAGAGGAAACAAGAGAGGAGAGGAAACAAGAGAGGAAACAAGACAAGAGAGGAAACAAGAGAGGAGAGGAAACAAGAGAGGAAACAAGAGAGGAAACAAGACAAGAGAGGAAACAAGACAAGAGAGGAAACAAGAGAGGAAACAAGAGAGGAAACAAGACAAGAGAGGAAACAAGAGAGGAGAGGAAACAAGAGAGGAAACAAGAGAGGAAACAAGAGAGGAATAAAGACAAGAGAGGAAACAAGAGAGGAAACAAGAGAGGAGAGGAAACAAGAGAGGAAACAAGAGAGGAGAGGAAACAAGACAAGAGAGGAAACAAGACAAGAGAGGAAACAAGAGAGGAGAGGAAACAAGACGAGAGGAAACAAGAGAGGAGAGGAAACAAGATAGGAGAGGAAACAAGAGAGGAAACAAGACAAGAGAGGAAACAAGATGAGAGAGGAAACAAGACATGAGAGGAAACAAGAGAGGAAACAAGACAAGAGAGGAAACAAGAGAGGAAACAAGAGAGGAGAGGAAACAAGACGAGAGGAAACAAGAGAGGAGAGGAAACAAGATAGGAGAGGAAACAAGACATGAGAGGAAACAAGACAAGAGAGGAAACAAGATGAGAGAGGAAACAAGACATGAGAGGAAACAAGAGAGGAAACAAGACAAGAGAGGAAACAAGAGAGGTAACAAGACAAGAGAGGAAACAAGAGAGGAGAGGAAACAAGACAAGAGAGGAAACAAGAGAGGAAACAAGAGAGGAAACAAGACAAGAGAGGAAACAAGAGAGGAAACAAGACAAGAGAGGAAACAAGAGAGGAGAGGAAACAAGACATGAGAGGAAACAAGAGAGGAAACAAGACAAGAGAGGAAACAAGACATGAGAGGAAACAAGAGAGGAAACAAGACAAGAGAGGAAACAAGAGAGGAAACAAGACAAGAGAGGAAACAAGAGAGGAGAGGAAAAAAGAGAGGAAACAAGACAAGAGAGGAAACAAGAGAGGAGAGGAAACAAGAGAGGAAACAAGACAAGAGAGGAAACAAGACGAGAGAGGAAACAAGAGAGGAGAGGAGGTGACAAGAGAGGAAACAAGACGAGAGAGGAAACAAGAGAGGAAACAAGACAAGAGAGGAAACAAGAGAGGAGAGGAAACAAGAGAGGAAACAAGACAAGAGAGGAAACAAGATGAGAGAGGAAACAAGAGAGGAGAGGAAACAAGAGAGGAAACAAGACAGGGGGGAAACAAGAGAGGAAACAAGACAAGAGAGGAAACAAGAGAGGAATAAAGACAAGAGAGGAAACAAGAGAGGAAACAAGAGAGGAGAGGAAACAAGACGAGAGAGGAAACAAGACAAGAGAGGAAACAAGAGAGGAAACAAGACAAGAGAGGAAACAAGAGAGGAAACAAGACAGGAGAGGAAACAAGTCAAGAGAGGAAACAAGACAAGAGAGGAAAGGAGAGGAGAGGAAACAAGACGAGAGAGGAAACAAGACAAGAGAGGAAACAAGAGAGGAGAGGAAACAAGACAAGAGAGGAAACAAGAGAGGAGAGGAAACAAGACAAGAGAGGAAACAAGAGAGGAAACAAGAGAGGAGAGGAAACAAGACAAGAGAGGAAACAAGAGAGGAAACAAGACAAGAGAGGAAACAAGACGGGAGAGGAAACAAGACGAGAGAGGAAACAAGACAAGAGAGGAAACAAGAGAGGAATAAAGACAAGAGAGGAAACAAGAGAGGAAACAAGAGAGGAGAGGAAACAAGACAAGAGAGGAAACAAGAGAGGAGAGGAAACAAGAGAGGGAACAAGACAAGAGAGGAAACAAGATGAGAGAGGAAACAAGAGAGGAGAGGAAACAAGAGAGGAAACAAGACAGGGGGGAAACAAGAGAGGAAACAAGACAAGAGAGGAAACAAGAGAGGAATAAAGACAAGAGAGGAAACAAAAGAGGAGAGGGAAAAAGACGAGAGAGGAAACAAGACAAGAGAGGAAACAATAGAGGAAACAAGACGAGAGAGGAAACAAGAGAGGAATAAAGACAAGAGAGGAAGCAAGAGAGGAGAGGAAACAAGACAAGAGAGGAAAGGAGAGGAGAGGAAACAAGACGAGAGAGGAAACAAGACAAGAGAGGAAACAAGAGAGGAAACAAGACAAGAGAGGAAACAAGAGAGGAAACAAGACAGGAGAGGAAACAAGTCAAGAGAGGAAACAAGAGAGGAAACAAGACAAGAGAGGAAACAAGAGAGGAAACAAGACAGGAGAGGAAACAAGTCAAGAGAGGAAACAAGACAAGAGAGGAAAGGAGAGGAGAGGAAACAAGACAAGAGAGGAAACAAGACAAGAGAGGAAACAAGAGAGGAAACAAGACAAGAGAGGAAACAAGAGAGGAGAGGAAACAAGATGAGAGAGGAAACAAGAGAGGAGAGGAAACAAGAGAGGAAACAAGACAAGAGAGGAAACAAGAGAGGAAACAAGACAAGAGAGGAAACAAGAGAGGAGAGGAAACAAGAGAGGAAACAAGACGAGAGAGGAAACAAGACGAGAGAGGAAACAAGACAAGAGAGGAAACAAGACGAGAGAGGAAACAAGAGAGGAAACAAGACGAGAGAGGAAACAAGACGAGAGAGGAAACAAGATGAGAGAGGAAACAAGAGAGGAAACAAGACGAGAGAGGAAACAAGACGAGAGAGGAAACAAGACAAGAGAGGAAACAAGATGAGAGAGGAAACAAGAGAGGAAACAAGACAGGGGGGAAACAAGAGAGGAACCAAGACAAGAGAGGAAACAAGAGAGGAATAAAGACAAGAGAGGAAACAAGAGAGGAAACAAGAGAGGAGAGGAAACAAGACGAGAGAGGAAACAAGACAAGAGAGGAAACAAGATAGGGGGGAAACAAGATAGGGGGAAACAAGAGAGGAACCAAGACAAGAGAGGAAACAAGAGAGGAAACAAGAGAGGAGAGGAAACAAGACGAGAGAGGAAACAAGACAAGAGAGGAAACAATAGAGGAAACAAGACGAGAGAGGAAACAAGAGAGGAATAAAGACAAGAGAGGAAACAAGAGAGGAAACAAGAGAGGAGAGGAAACAAGACGAGAGAGGAAACAAGACAAGAGAGGAAACAATAGAGGAAACAAGACGAGAGAGGAAACAAGAGAGGAAACAAGAGAGGAATAAAGACAAGAGAGGAAACAAGAGAGGAGAGGAAACAAGACGAGAGAGGAACGCCCTGAAGCCACGCCCCCTGCTACTGCACCAAGAGGCGTTTACATGTTTATTCAAAGTTCAATGAAGCTGGTGTCAAAAATCTCTCACTAACCTGAACCACACCGTAGATGGTTTACATTACATGTGGCAGAGAGAGAGAATGTAAAAAAAAAAAAATGGGGGGATGGTTCCTGAATAATTTAGTTTGGGGGGGCAGAGTTGGACAAAAGCAAAGAGAGACTGGAAGACAGAGGAGAAAGAGGAGAATAAAGAGACGGATGAGAGGAATACTGGGGGAATAAGAGACAGATAACGGAGAAGTTCTCAGTTCCATGATGCAGAAGCTTCTGTTTCTCTGTGTTTAATTTGTTAAACTAAAATCTTGTTCAAATGTTTTCACACGTCCTCGCTCTACATTATGTTTTACCAATATGCTTCATCCATCTACATCACATAAAACGACGTCTCTTTTCTTCTGTCCCGTGGCTCAGTTCTTCATCACCATGGGCTCGTCTCCCTCCCTCCTCTGTCCTCCCGCTTTTAAATCTCAACACTCTTTCATTCCTCACTCCCCCTCTCCTCCCCTCTCTATAGGCAGCATGACACACTTTTTAAAACACATCCCTTCATTTTCACGCTTTCTGTCATCCTGTCATCCCGCCATCATCAGCATTGTTCTCTCCCCTCGCTCCCTGACTGGACATCAAATATTCAGCAGGGGATCAGGTGGCCTACTTAGCCCTGACACACACACACACACACACACACACACACACACACACACACACACACACACACACACACACACACACACACACACACACACACACACACACACACACACACACACACACACACACACACACACACACACACACACACACACACACGGGTTCAAAAAGAGGTGAAGAAGTGTCGTCGACTGCACTAACACAACAGCACATGGACTCACACAATTCCACTTTTTAAGCCAAGTTCAAAAACAAAAATACACAAATTCTCATTATCTATTCATGGATAATGAATATATTTTAATTTTAATTTAAGTGGATGGTACACACACACAAACACACACACACACACGCACACACAGTTATGTCCTTTATATTGCACATTTTCAATTGCTTTAGTTTTTCTATACCGTTTGGTTTTGCCTTATATTTTACTTTTGCACTATTTAGAATGTATTTATTGTACATATTACTTATCTTAATTTTTGTACTTATTGCACTGTGGGTTGGAGAGAAACGGATTTTCAATTCCTATGTACGTCTGGAACATATTGCAGAAATTGACAATAAAGTTGACTTAACTTGTTTTTATGATCTATTTCCATTTCAACAGCAAGACTGGAACAGTGACAAAGCACTATGGACCTGTTATTTACGGAATTGATATTCCACAAATACCCTCATGGGCGTAACTACATATCTGACCACTGTTTTGTTATAGCTACTGGTTTGTTTGTTTTTTGTTGCACTTTGCTCGGTGAGAAAACTACGTTTTGTTTTAGCTGTAAACTTTGTACGAAGACTAACGACAATAAAAAGTAAACTTGAAATTCGAAAGTGACAAAACACCGTATAAAAATCGAATGTAGTTTTGTGGCGACACAGGAATTTAGGAGATGTCAGAGACTTTTATTCAACCGGGGACAAACTAGTGTTTGTGTGCGCGCGTGTGTGTGTGTGTGTGTGTGTGTGTGTGTGTGTGTGTGTGTGTGTGGACTCGTTGGCTCCAGCCCGGCAGAATGGCATCTCATCAGAGGGACAAGGTGTTTTTGACAGGTGATAATGGAGCGGAGTGTTCAGGGCTGATAACACACACTCACACACTCTCTCTCTCTCTCTCTCCTCCTATCAGTGTCTCTTCCCAGTTTCTCTCTCTCTCTCTCTCTCTCGCTCTCACCCACTTCATATCTTTCTGTCTCGGTGTCTATTCACAGACAAACACACACTACACTCGCCGAGCACTTTATTAGGAAAACAACTCTCACACTGGGAAGATCCTCACTTTACTCTGGATGCTGGAAACTCTTTTCTCTGAGGTTCATGGTTTTAATCACATCAACATTCATGCCGCCAGTTCTACCCAAGTATCAACCCACCGTGAAGCCACCCATTGGTTTGTGAACTCACATTTTGAAGCCTCTAGTTTGCCATTTTGGCCGGCGCCATCTTAGTTTTTTTCTAACCAGAAGTAGCCATATCTGAAGAAGAAGGGGGTGTGGCCTGACTGACTGCACATCCACCTACACCTGCGACTTGCACCCACTGGACGGTACTAGCTGTCAATCTCACTGTATCCAAGCTCCAACACATTCGGTGCTGTATCGTCTATTTGACTCAAAATGGACCATAATTTATAAAACGAACACCGTGCTGTATCGAAGAAAACTTAAAACTAGAGATTGAACCATAAACTCCTCTGGAAAATGTTCACTGACGTTATAAATCAAGTGAGAAGTAGAGTCATTTCCTCATAGACTTCTATAGAAACAAACGACCAGCGGAGTCGCCCGCAGAATACAGGCTTCAGACGTTTGGCTTTGGCTTCACTTTCCAGACCCCGGTGACTATATGTCCAGTTATATAAACAGTCTATGGTTCTACCGCACCCCAAAGGTTTTCTACTGGACTCTGCTGGGCCCTGCAGAGGTCACTGAAGTTCACTCTCTGTCATGTGACATGAAGCATTAGGACGTCTTCATCCACTATACTTTCGACAGTGTGATATAGTATAGTAGAGCTGCAACAGTTAATCGTTTTATTGATTAGTAATTGACGACGAAATTAATCGCCAAATATTTTGATAATCGATAAATCATTGCAGGTAGTTTTTATGAAGAAACTAAATGATATGTGAATATTTTCTGGTTTCCTTGCTCCTCTATGACAGTTAAACTACATATTTTTTTGGTGTGTGGACAAAACAAAACATCATCTTGGGGGTTTGGGAAACACACTTGACATTTTTCACCATTTTATGTCATTATATGGACCAAACAACTAATCGATTAATCCATGATGAGAATATAATCGTCAGTTCCAGTCCTATAGTACAGTATAGATACGTAGCTTACATCATGTACTCTGCTCTTATTTTTCACAGTGTATTAATAAATAAATAGATAAAAACTAATCACATATTTATGATTTTTGCATCATGCTTTTCTATCTTTCCTATGTATTTTTCTTTTTGCATTACTCTTCCCTCACCTCTGGTCTGCTGCTTCATTCAAAGGTCTGCACTTACAACAGTGGAGCGGTGTTTTATGGCAACGCTCGGGGGTGGTGGTGGGGGAGGGGGGGTTCCTGCAATAAATTGTGATGCAGTGAAACTTTGGCTGGCAGAAACCCTGTCTCTGACACCCAGTTTAATGGTCCACTGGGCGTATCAACCCCGCTGATCGATCTTAGTCCTTCTTTCTCTGCTCTTTCTCCATCCTTCTTTAACCTCTGTCAATCATAAGTCATGTCGGACTTCATGACTTAAAGGGACAACGGCAGAATAACCAGATGACCTCTTCTGGAAGTGCTGGGATTTGTCTCCCTCTGTCCTAACCCTCCATATCTCTGATTCTAAAACAATTCCCTAAAATCACCAACTGGATTCTTGGGTCGGAATCATAGACTGTAGATAAAGATGGACGATGTGTCTCCGCTTTTCTTCCGGTTGAGCCAAAAAGGAAGCTGAAATATCTCGGGGACAGCAGCCGCCATCTTGCGCAGGTGACGTAATTCGGAGTCAGAGTCTGTGCAGTCGTGATCGTGGAGCCGCGGTATCGAAGTCCCATGGAGACGTAAGCTCGACCAATCATGAGTCAGTCTCAGCTGTCAATCATGACATTGTTTCTATATCATCAAATAACTTATTAAAACCAAACTGATGACAAACATGAACACATATTTCGAAACATTTATTTAACGTCGTCTTTAATTTTTTTGTTTGGTCCATGTCCCATCTGCTAACATGGAGGGCCTATATTGCAGCCAGCCACCAGGGGTGATTCAAATGATGGCTTCACTTTTGAAAGCCGTCATGTCGTCCATCTTTACTTACAGTCTATGGTTAGAATGAACACTCCCTTGCATATCTCCATCTCTCTCTCTATCCGCCCTCAGTCTTTCCTCTCTTTTCATAGAGTCGTAGATTCTTTCCTTCCCCTCCTCTTTTAATTCTGCCACTGTCTTTGTCGCTCTCCCCCTTCATTCCACTGAAGGAAACATTCCAGCCAAAACAGAGGCGACAGAGGGCTTGTGTTGAAGAAAGGCCACTTCAACAAGAGAGAGCATTGTTGAGGTTTCCAGTAGCTCTTCAGTCTGCCAAAATGCAGACGCCAATAAAAGCCAAGTGGGCAAAACAGGACCGAGATTGACACACGATGAGGTTTCTGTGCCGAGGGAGGAAGGAAAAGATGACGGCGTTTTTCTCATTTACTGTGATTGTGTCCCATTTATTTTCCTTGATTTTTTCCCAAGACTAAATGCAGATTTTGGAAAAGGACAAAAAAAATTTTTACATTTAAATTCAAATGATTTATTGCCAATGTAATATTCCCACATGAACACATATTTACCATTTTAAGGGGAATAAGTACCATGTTTATTGTAACAGTCTGTATCAAAGAGCATTTCTGTCTTTTTTTTTAATCATTTATTGGTTTGTTGCTCTGTGCAAGTAAAGCACTTTGTGTTACATTGTATGAAAAGTGCTATACAAATGATGATAATACACGTGCAGCACAAATTTCCCTCATATGTTTATCGTTATGTAGAATTTCATAACCCTAACCCTATTTTATCATGTCCTATTGAATCAAATAATTTTGTATCATATTGCAACATATATCCCTTTGTATCACTTTCTCTCATATCACATTGTATAGCATCATATATCTTATTATACCTTTACCCATCATATTTCATTGTACTGCTTCGTATCCCTTCATGTAGCTTTGTATCATATCATATTTTATCATATTGTATTGTATCTGCTGCACGGTGGTGTAGTGGTTAGGACTTTCGCCTCACAGCAAGAAGGTTCTGGGTTCGAATCCTGGTTCAAACCAACCAGGGCCTTTCTGTGTGGAGTTTGCATGTTCTCCCCGTGTATGCGTGGGTTCTCTCCGGGTTCCTCCAACAGTCCAAAGACATGCAGAATGGGGTTAGGTTCATTGGAGACTCTAAATTGACCGTAGGTGTGAATATGAGAGGGAATGGTTGTTTGTCTCTGTATGTGGCCCTGTGATAGGCTGGCGACCTGTCCAGGGTGAATCACACCTCTCGCCCCAATGTTAGCTGGGATTGGCTCCAGCGACCCTTAAATGGATAAAGCGGTAGACGATGAATGAATGAATGTATTGTATCTTATCTGAAAACCACCTTGGAGGAAGTCAGCAAATAACTACAGCTTAACACGACAGGTTGAAGGACTTTTCTATGTCTTTCCCATTTTAACAGTTTAACAGTTGCCAAAAAAAAAGTGCAGTTGTTTTGCCGCGACCTCAGATTATAAACAGCAGAACAGAACAGTAACACCTGAGCAGTCCATTGGATATATTATATCAACTGCATGGAGAGACACCGGTGTGTGTGTGTGTATGTGTCAGAGAGAAGGTGTTAGAGACGGTGATGCAGGACGTGTGTGGGTGCTGTTTGTTTTGGGATTAATGATTATCCATATAACCTGCAGACGTCTGTTTGGAGGTGTCATTGTTTAAGTATGCAGCCTCATGCCTCCCTGAGAAGGGGTCCAGTGTGTGTGTGTGTGTGTGTGTGTGTGTGTGTGTGTGTGTGTGTGTGTGTGTGTGTGTGTGTGTGTGTGTGTGTGTGTGTGTGTGTGTGTGTGTGTGTGTGTGTGTGTGTGCGCGCGTGTGCGCGCGTGTGCGCGCGTGTGCTTGGGGGAGGCCATAATGACCTCATTTCCTGCTGAAATATATGCAGGCTCGTCGCCACCACATAAACCTCCAAATAAACCTTATAAACAATGGCACAAGGCCCGTTACCTTGAAACACACACACACACACACACACACACACACACACACACACACACACACACACACACACACACACACACACACACACACACACACACACACACACACACACACACACACACACACACACACACACACACACACACACACACACACACACACACACACACACACATCCAAATGCACAACAAACAATATTAGCCACAATTGAAATACACCCATAGTATAACACAAATACCCCTACAGATACTATATGTGGACATATATCATGCAGGTATTAGATGAAAAGTTTCAGGTTATATATGATGAAACACACGCACACACACACACTCTCAGTAAACAGGGTGATAACGTTGACGTTGGAGACAGGTTGACAGAAGCCGTCTGAGTCGAAGCCACACTTAAGATTTAACAAGACGTTAATGGGAGAGTCGGCGCTGCTGTTCGGTCGCACCGCTCCGTCTCCATTTTCTCCACTTTTGTTCTCTCCAGTGAGCTTTTCTCTGCTGGCAGTGATTCACACTCTTTATAAAACACTCGGGGTTTCCATTATTCTGTTCTTTTTTCTTTTTTTTTACCAGTCGGATCTGTGTGTATGTTCACATCAACCGGTTTCTAGATGAACTAAAAATGATAAAACCCGGTTTAGAAACGTTCATCGTTACCGTCACTTTCAAAAGACAAATATAGGATACCTGTTCCAGTTTTATTCTCTTAACGATAGCTTTTAACAACAAATACAAAATTTTGGTATAAAATATTCTATATAATGTTTTATACTATAAAGTTCGGTGGTCACTTTTATAGCATCTTCAACCCCAACCGACAGTGGTGGTGCACAAACACAGAGCCGAGCCGTAAAAATTTGACTTCAAACTGGATTAAAAGTTCATTTTGACTCTTCCTAAGACAAACCCAACAGTGACACGTGCACAAAGGAGATATGAGGCCACCAACAGGTGACCAAATGAAACGCACCTTTACCTTGATTAAAGCTACACATTTCTCCAGGTTTGAAAATATAATGTAAGGACGCAACTCGGCTACATATACAATACAGGTCTGGATGTTTCTAGTTCCATTTATACTATACCTTTAATTTCAGATATATCACCTTTTCCATTTCACTGCATTAAAATTAGCCTGATGATAAACTAGCGCCCAGGAGAGCACTTATCTCCACCAGGCCCAGAGGTGAAAATCTTCAACGCTGCCACCGAGTAAAAATCCAGTCTGAATTTATAGTTACGATGTGTTTCAATCTGATCATGAATTACTCCTTTCCTCTGATATTTCATCTTATCCGTCCATCTGCCCCGCACCTCCTCGTTCTCTGCCCTTATTTTCTTTTTTTTATCATAAGCCCTTTCTCTGCCATCTCATGCAGCCTATCATTAAATGTAATTTGTCTTGCGGTGGCTCTGATGTGTAGAGGAGCGGGCGAGAGATGAGACTGCTGTTTAAAGCACTTACGTTCAACAGAGGGGTTCTCACTCCCTACGCAGAAAATAACCCTAAATGAGTGAGGGCACTGCCACTGCACTTATTTAAACAACCCAACCCGATGTTCTACTGCAAACGGAAAAAAATCCCAAAAAATCCTTCCACTGTCATAGTGTGTAATTATATTACTCTTAAAAACCACTGCAGCTGACCCTTTTTCTTGTGCTTACATTCCCGTAGTACTCCGCCTGCCCACCGGACGCCCCACACTTTTTCCTCCCGCTTACCTGTTTAATATTTACAATCACCCACACTATTAAATTAAATTCACAGCACCAGTTTGCCTGCTTGCTCCTACCACCAGCCGTGACACCGTGCAAGTTTATTTTACAAGACGGCTAATTTTGCTCGACAACAGAAATGCTTGGGAAATGTTATTCCAAATTGAAAGAGCATGCTTCATCCATATTCAATTACTTTTTCAACAATAAAGGGATCTGCCACTTTTAATTCAAGGATGAATAAAATAGAAATACAAGCAGTCAACATGAGATATTTCATAATAAATAAACCCTGACCAACAAAACCAAACCTTGTTTTTTTTTTCTTCCCCCAGTTCTTGTTGATGAAAGAGAATATTTGGCTAAAGAGTGAGCGGTTTAATGAAGCCTCGCTATCTCTTGCTGCCACTTGGGGCTGCTAAATTTTTAAGCTGCAATGTGTAATTTGAAGAAAATGAAGATAACACTTAAACAACTTCAAATGTGTGTGTGTGTGTGTGTGTGTGCAGCAAGGAGGCTGCCTCAGCACGGAGCAGAAAACAGCAGCATGAGCAGTTTGGGTTGCGTCACGTTGTGTCCCGGGTTGCATCATTTACTCGTGTAGGGGTTGTGGCAAAAGTCGGACGCCACAACTCGTGTGATGCGCAGTGACGGTGAAGAATCACAGTGAGGTGGAGATAGCTTTCCCATTAATGGAGCAAAGTCTTGTTCTGCATTTAAATCGTGATCGTGGACTTACTTAATTAGTCACTGCCCTCACTGCCCTGCTAGCGTCCTTGAAACGTACACCACATATAATTTATCTGCGACGTCCAAAGTTATGATGCTGATTATTAAGTCTGTCATGACTTTGTATTCCAATAGAATTTTCTTTTTTTAAACTGCAGGGGGAAACACAAACTTGTAACAGGGAAAACGGCGTCTCTGTTGTTGCCACAGAGCTCCCTGGACATCGGACCGTGTATTGCTCGATGTACGAGCAGGAACAAAGGAAGAAACTGGACCAGAGTCAACGTCGGACCATGTACTGCTCGATGTACACCAACAACCACAGGAGGCAGAGTTAGCAGCCTGCTGTGAGCACAAGCTAGCTGGGTATTCTCAGTATGGACGTCACGGCAGAGGAATCGAAGGAACCGAGATTGTCGGAGGAATCGTACAACAGGAAAAAAGAAAACGTGAGAGAGGAAGAAACTGGACAAAAGTCAACATCGGATCGTGAGAGCAAAAAGCAGAAGAAATATCAAAGAGTAGAGAGAGAGGAATCCATATAGACTAAGGAGTAAACCATTATGTGGCCATTCGTTACAATAGATTATTTTATAAATGGATCAAGCACCAGTGAAACTATGGTCTTTCACTGAGTGTTGCATTATGGGTTGTTTGTAGCCTTAATGTTTCTAGGCTAGTGAGGGTTTTTCAAGTCCGGCTATAGTGAGACTTTCAGAGTTAACCTGGCCTTAAACGGTTCGTTTAGTCCGGTTTAACCTGCAGGAGCCTCTAATGGCTGCTGTCACATGTTCTGCTGCCACCGGGGAAATAAATTCCTGACACGTGTCAATGAGTTCTTAACGTCAGTGAGACAAACTGTCAAACAGACGAAAATTACATCTGTCACGGATGATGAGCTCAGAAAGACTGAAGAGTAAAATCCACGGAGAACCCTGATCTGACCTCATTCTGCTGGTCGTGTCTGCTTTTGGAAATAACCTGATCAAATTATAACACAGATTGATACATGTGATGCCGCTGTGTGACAAAAACTGTTGAATAATTTGATCATCTACACGACGCGTTCAGCATTATGCCCATTTGACAACACTTGGCCTTTTCAGAGGCAGGTTTTACAAACTGACTGATCTGCCATGGCAACTACGCCTCATGAATCTCAGATCCAATTATCCAGGTATGCTTTACAGGATGCCTCCATAATTTAGCTGTAATTTTTACCTGGGAGCCTTGAAGAGCCCATTTATTCAAACTGGAAAAATGCAGCATCGCACTCTCTTAAGATAAGAGATGAGGCGCAATCACTTCACAGATAATCAGTACTTTAAAACAAGACTAAACACTTTAAAACCAAAGCCGTGATTGATGTGAAACTCCAAAACAAGAAGTTCATTAAAAACAAAACAAAAATCTATTAGCCAAAGGAAAGATGCAAAAATAAAGATCTACAGCCTGAAATACAGTTGACAACAAAATCCGAGTACAAATCTGTGTAACATCACCAACCCTGAGTACGGTGTGTTTGAAGTGGACCTGGAGTCCAGCATCTTTGACGTGGACCTGGAATCCAGCATGTTTGACTGGACCTGGAGTTCAGCATCTTTGACGTGGACCTGGAATCCAGCATGTTTGACTGGACCTGGAGTCCAGCATCTTTGACGTGGACCTGGAGTCCAGCATCTTTGACGTGGACCTGGAGTCCAGCATGTTTGACTGGACCTGGAGTCCAGCATCTTTGACGTGGACCTGGAATCCAGCATGTTTGACTGGACCTGGAGTATTTCAGAGCAGATAGTAGAGCAACAGAACCAGCAAAGACTGGGGTCCATCCATGCAGGAGGGGTCAACCTACAAAATGTAATGACTTTGGTTGCAGTTGGCTCAGTAATACAGAGCTTTATTTATAGTTTAATAAATCAAACATTTCTGTTCATCAAATTAATTGGCTTCAGTTTTCTTGGGCTTTGATTAAAAACAAATAGAATTAAAATAAACCAACATGATTTGTAATTACTTAACATTTGTGTGATACAGACCAGGGCCGAGACATACAAATTATAATACTGGTTAATATTCATCCGTGTATCATCACTAACATGATTCAAAGCTGCACCGTCCTATAATATTTGTATTCATTTTAGGTTGAAGTGCAGCATGTTCTGTTTTCAGGCATCTTAACTCGAGTTTACGCAATAAATTGTTGGATTCAGTCAAAGTGCAGCAGCTCAGCACAGTTTCCCCAAATAAATCCATCTGAGACATCTTAAGAGAAGTCAACACTAAGATAGAAAAAAACATAAAAACATCATCATTTCTGACTTATTTTGAAGTAACTTTTCAAAGATGAGAGTTTCCATCATCTGCCACTTAGAAACTAGTCATGTAAGTCAATGTAAAGTTATTCTCCACCCAAACTTCTCTGGCAGGAGAAATTAGGTCTACAAGTTGCTATAGAAAGTTTGGAGTGCGATAGATATTTTAGAGCATAACTTCACTATCACTTTTTGTTGACCACACATCCCCCGTCCACACCAACACCTAATCCTGGAATCAGCAGGTCCCAATCCAACAAACAAGTACACAATCACTGCTTTCCAGGACACCTTGAATTCTCCAGTGTTCCGCCCCTGGAGTCCATCCGCCGGCTGCCTGTGGACGCTCTTATCGAACTCTGCTTCCGACGTAGGTGGCTGCTGATGGAGCAGCTCCTCGGGGGCCTCCAAGCATTAGTGCGGGGCCCATGCCAAGCCATGCTCTGCATTTCAAATGCTGTTGGCTGTTGGACCTACTCTTCCTATCCTACATATTTTTACCTCCGCCAAGGAAGGAAGGCAGGTCGGTGGGACAATCAGCAGATTCTCGCAAAAAACTACCAAATGGACTGCCACGAAACCTACTAGTAAATTTCGACATGGACCAGAAAAGAACCCATTAAATTGTGGTGTGGATCTGGGAAAAGGGGCGGGTCCAGGAATTTTTTCACATCTTCACTGATTTGCCAGGGAATGGCTCTTAATGTTAAAACTAAATAACAAGTCAACAAACATTAAGGGGACATTTCTGTCTTTATTCTGACCTGGACATGTTTGTCGGGTTTTTGTTTGATAAATAATTTTCTAATAATCCGATTTCTTCTCACTCTTGACAATGCTGATAAATGACTAAATCGAAGATTTGTTTGTAAATGGGTTTTTTGCTTTCAAAGTTTTCTTTTCTCCTCTCTTCTGTTGTGGTATGAAAAGCACATCCTCTCATAAGGGGTGTTGTGTCACCTCTCGCCTCTGAGTCATGATCCTTTCTCCCATATCCTCTTCCTCTGTGCGATCCAATATGCTGTTATCATGAAACATAATGAAATTCCTTTCACCTCTGTCCTTGCTTTTTATTTGTCGGAGTTTTCATCTGTGCACTTTTTGTCATATAATATTCTTAATGCTTTCAAGGTTCTGTAGCGTTTGCTCTTTATACCTTGGGTGACTTCCCATGGGGACGTTTGAGTAATTGAGACTGAAATAGACTGAAAATGCTGCACGTCACTGTGGATACAAACTAAATGTGGGTGACTGTGGACAGTAAACGCCAGATGTATGTGAATAAAGGGAAGTTGCCGGAGGTTTGAACCATAGACTGTGAAAACTCCCAATGTGAAGCCAAATCATCTGGATCGACCCCTGGTGGCTGACTGCAGCATAGGTCATAAACCTATGGGAAATGGTTTATGGGAAATATCCCATTTCCCATAAACCTATGGGAAATGGGATACATATTTTAATAAGTTCAGTTTTAACTGGTGATTTTTGAAGATATCAATCGGTCATGATTGACAGCGGAGACTGACTCGTGATTGGTCGAGTGGGGACCTCGATCCCGGCCCTCAACGCCAAGATCACTACTGCACAGACTCTGGCTCCAAATGACATCATAAGAGCGGGAGGGTGGTGCCTGTATCTTAAATATCTGAGCTTTATTTTGTGCAATGGGAGGAAGTGGAGACGCATCTTTATATACAGTCAATGATTTGAATGCAGGGGTTGTGGTGAGAGTGTAGATCACAATCTATCTATCTATTCACTCCTACAAGATACTTAAAGATGAAACTTCATTATAGCCAAAACAAAAACTGTCTGTTGATAAATCATACATGTGCCTCAGGCTGCAGGTTTGCCAGCCCCACCTGACATCAGGTAAAATCACCAAACAGTGAGATCATAGACAGATTCATCAACAAAACATGAGCGTGTGCGGGGGGGTGTTCGATTTCAAATAAATCCTACATCAACCAGCGTGAAAATTGTCTGAGCAAAGGAGCAGTTTTTGGAGGTGACTGCAGGTGATTGGTACAAATGAGAAGAGAGGGATCACAAATCAGAGAGGTTTACGTTTACAAGGGACCTCTACAGACAGACGTGATTGCTACAGATGAGGCGGGAAGAGAAAAAAAGAGATCGGGAGAAGGGAAACAGGGAAACATTAAGTGCATCGGCTTGTCGGCTGAATGCAGATTTCAAAGTGGGGCCTGTCTCTGCGCCCGTGGTCAATTTCCCTCCTTGTCTCCCAAATTGCCTGTAACAAGGCGGCGGACACACAAATAAGTCAGAGCGCTCCGCCACAGAAAATTACAGCAAACAGCAACAAATCTAATATTCATTTCACACCTCCACTCTAATTTCAGGCACAGTACAATCAATAGTCAGGTACTGTGTTAGCTCCGGCTCTTACCCCGGCCTCCTTCACTGCATGCTGCAGACAAATTGAATAATATGCAAATAAGAAAGAAGAAGAAAAATGAGAGCAAATGAGAGCAAATTACAGAACCTAGATTACTATGCAACTGTGAAGAAAGGGTTTTTGTCTGCTAGTGTGAGATGTCGGAAAAAATTATACACAAGGAAGGGCTGCGAAGAGACAAAACCCCAAATCCACCATGAGCCAAACGTTGTTTAGTTTCAGCCGAGCCCTATTTTGTAACGCAGCAGATGAAATCCACACGGGTGAGGAGGACAGAGGATGAGATAAAGACGGCTGAGGAGAGGGAGTGGAGACAGGAGAGGGCAGGTGGAAAATACTACCATTCTTTATACTGTGTGCGGTGGAAAGGATAGCTGAGGTGAGAGAGGGGAGACAATTTGATGGATAGACGAATTCAGGAGCGCAGGGACGTGTCCGGGGAGGAATGGGGAGGGGAGGGGAGGGAGGAAAGGTGAAGTGAGGTGAGAGGAGGAGGAGGAGGAGGAGGGAGAGGTGAGATTTGCGAAGACTGAAGATGAGATATGAGTCTGGGAGGTTAGGTGAGAAGAGAAGAAAGGAAAGGAGACAAGCAGTTAGGGGAAGTAACTAACGAATGACAATTCTGATTTGATTTACTACACTCCATTACAGATATTTTTCAAAGTAAGATTTATTTACCTTAAAAACACATTGGATTCTCACAGATAGTGTTTTTCCCTCTTCATAAGCCTCTGTTCACCGACACAGGTGCGGTTGTTGTTTTTTTATTACTCCAGCTGATTAGACCTGGTCCCGTTTGTAACTGGTGGAACTTTATGAGGTCCTAAAAAAAACTCTCAGCACCAATTAGAGTGATGACATGGTCAACAAGTCATCACGACCAAACGGGCGCTTCAGAATTAAAAACAAATAAAAATGACAAATACCACCAAATAAATAGAAACTTGAATGAAGAGAAAAAACATTCATTTTACCTAAAATGTAAACATGAATGCACAATTAAAGGCTCATATCAGTTGGCCTATAATATCGGTCGGGCTCTACACATACATAGGCTAATATCGGCCCGACACACACACTACACGTGTATTCTTCCACCGCTGGAAATAGCTCCGAGAGGAAAGAGAAAAAGAAGACGATAAAACGAGGGAGTTGGAATAAGGACAAAAAGAGTAAAGACGGCACTGTTGCGACTTCATACTCTCAGCTCGCTGCATGAGACGGCAGAGGTGCGAGCGCGAGGCAAGCCCATGACGGATGAACTGGAGAGTGAGTGAACGCAGGGAGGACAAGACACATGCAAAAACGACTAAAAGATGAATGGCTGTCAGGTGACGTGATGGATTAATGGATGCGGGGAGGCGAGGGAGGACAGGGAGACAAGGACGCCGCAGAAGATAAGATGGAGAAAAAGCAGCGTATAGGCTTTTTCTCACAGCCACCCACACCTGCTCCCACACACCCACCCACACCGAGACATTCAAACCCACCCACTTACAGAACAAAAAGGAAGGCCGTAGAACTGTTGACCTTTTAACATGATTTTCCGCTGTAACACAAATGCCGGGCGAGCCGCCGAGAGAAAGAGAAGCCTTTTCAAAAGGAGCAGCTTGAGACATCGGTGGGACGTCTGTGTTCGATACGCGCCTGCATGGAGCTGACCTTTCTCTAATGGGCTGCGATGCTAATGCAGCGGCGGACGCACTCGGACAACTGCGGAGCCCGTTGGAAGTTCAGAATAGGTGTATGGACTCCCAACGTCAGCTCCCTTTGGTTTTGGTTATTTATTTATTTTGTGTTATATATTTCCTTGTCTGTTCGTCGTTTTGCTGTTTTGCCGCGTGAATATTCTCTTCCAGACTCCAGAGATCAAATGCGAGCGCCCGCAGACACGATCAACAACCGCATGACACCAGAACGCATATCAAAGGGAAACGCACTCGAAGACTACAGAGACTTCAAAAGTGCTGTTGACCCCAAAACCTGCTCTGGTGTTAAACCCCCCGACCTGCTTCTCACTTTGGCCCAAACTTTGACCCTTAATCCGGTTTGAACAGTCAGCTGTATGTGGAGGATTATCCTTATCTCCCCACTCTCCTCAGGACATTTATAATCCCCCTCTGTAACACACACACACACACACACACACGCACAGTATCATCACACTCAAATACGATGACAAACACAAACCTTTTACATAGTAAACTACTGTAACTGATGCATCACTGATAAACTTTTAAATCAGGGCCCTTTGACTGAAATTACAAGACGTCCAGTGACGTCCAGTACAAGACGTCCAGTGGAGGAAGGATCAACCTTCCTCCACTGCTGAAGTCACAATATTCACATACCTGTTAATATGAGCTCGTGCTTTTTACCAGACTGAAGAAATCTGTTTTGTGGCTGTTGAGGCCAAAAGGAGGAATTGTTTAATTTTCTTGTCATTCCATGTCTTTATTTTCCATCTTAAGCCCGTTTTCTGAGTCAGAGTCGTACGACTTTCCGCTTCGTTGCGGAGTTGAAGCGGAGCAACGAGTCGATTCCTCAAACTCAGTTCCTTTTTTTTCCTGACTGCGTTTGTGCAAAGTGGCGAAAATTGCCAAATTGGCTTCGAGTATATGAAATAAATAGTATATTAAATATGATAAACAGTCAGTGTGTCGGAGCGTTTCTCAACAGGTGGAGGGGCCCCTTCGCTGCTGAACAGATATTGTTCGTAAGATCATAAATTATAATGTTTATTGGACATAAAGTGCGTGCGTAGTCCATATGCGCCGGCGCACGTTCTGTCTCGTCAGCGTTCGTCTTCTATGGTAAACACAAACTTCTCGGCCTCGGAGGAGCTTTCTGCAGGAGCGGACGAGCATTTCACAAGCACAGCGCGAGCCGTCAGGTCGTGGCTGGCGGTCGGACTGGACCGTACAGTGTGAGCGCATAAATCCAGACCATTTACTCGGACAGTTTGAGTTGGAGTTTGATAACAGCATTTCTAAAAACCCCATGTATGCTCAGCATAAATGTGTTTCAGACACAGCTTCCATGCATCCAAAGCTACTTCCTAATCCGTAAAGGGCTTTAATGTCGTCCCGAGTTGTACAGTTTCACTCCTGAGATATTAGTGGTCGGCAGCGGGGGGGGCTCACTAGATAACCAGAGCAATCCTTTCTCATCCCGTTGACCTTTTACTGTTCTCCCCAACATTAACGCGTTCGGTCTCCCATATCGTCTATACTGCAGGGAGTGTTGTCACTGTCCGGCCTAAATATGAATCCCCGTGCTGCCTTTACGTTGCTCTAATGAGTTATTTTCACTGTTGCACAAGTTTCGACCCCTGAGCTAAAAGCCAAATTACCCTTGAATGAACTTGTCCCTTAGCTCTGGGCTACTTATGATTCTCATGAGAAAGGAGCCGTGCCTCAGTCAACCAGCACTGGGTTTTCTCAGATCCACGTCCGTTGTCTTAGTAACTGCCTGCTCTTGCTCAGAGGAACACTTCGGTAATCATCGGCCCTTCGAGGCAGTTTATTGAAGTTGGATAATGATTCATTTTATTCTGTGACAAGGGCCTCTTCTATTAGCAGATATATATATATATATATTTCTCCTCTGTAAAAAGTTCAAGGGATTGATTATATGCTCAAATAAAAACTCTGTTTTTTAAATTATATGAGCCTCTCACAGACATAGCGGTATGTTTGCATGATATGTGCCAATAGAGATAGTTTTATTTTAAAGAATAAACAATGCAGAAAAGATCTTCATTTATGCTAACATTTTACCTAAAAAATTCTATTTATAATAAAGTTTATGGTCAATCTGTAAAAAGATCACACCTCAATTACATTTCTTTGTCATAATGGTTTGGTAACGACATATTAGGAATCATTGACATTTTCCCCCCCAAAATATCAACTGCTCTTTTAATACTATGACAATATATTTATTTTGCACTTGGAATGAGAGCAAACTTGAGTCCAGCGGCTACATGGTTTTCCATTTTTGTATTATTTATGACTTGACTTTCTGAGTCTTAAACATCTGCAGTTTCCTTAACTTAAAAGCAAACTGCAGAGGCCAAATCATTTGCCATGAAAAGAGCTGCTAAAGTAGCATGAAGTAATCCATGTCCTCAATCGACCAGTAAGTGCACCCACACTGTCTCTGTGTGTGTCCTCACACACAAGTGTGTGTCACAGCCTCCGCTCCCTCACTCAGACAGCTCCAGATTAAATGTGTCACATTTATATAGATCCATCACTCCGTCCTGTGTCCCACTGGAACGTGACAAAGAGGTGCTGTGTTTTTTAGAAAGTGGGTGGGCGGGGAAATGACAGGCGGGGGCCACAAGAATGTCAATCTGCAAGACATACAGTACAAGCTCCATGCTGTTACGGAGACAAAAGTAAATCTGTCTATGTCTAAATTTGAATTTTAAAAAAACAGACGACAACAACAAGTTGTTCTATTTGCTAATTTAATATTCTGCTGAACTCTTAAAGCTACAGTGTGTAATATTTAGAAGAATTTATTCACAGAGATTGAATGTATTGTTCATAACTATGTGTTCATATATGTATAATCACCTGCAACAAAATACCAATGTTTTTTTGGTCAACTCTGAATGAGTTAAATATAGTTCCATGAGGTGGACCCGACCTCCGTCTGAGTCTCCACGTTTGCTCCGTCGTGTTGAATGCGGTTGTTGCACAAAACGGTCCAGAATACGTCGCATTCGCGGCGAATTTTCAGCGCTGCCAGAAACCGGAAATTGAATTAGCGGTGCGCCACCATAAAGTGTCCCCCGTCGGGTTCTCAGTTGGTTGCGGTTTGCAACTTTACCACCAGATGCCACCAGAAAATTACAAAAAATTACAGACTGGGGCTTTAAAGAAAGATTTAAACAAAGAATTCTGATGGATTATGTCTGTCCAAGTCATCTAGATTGATTGTTTGATTATTTGATAGGCACAAAACATAAGTTTTATTGAAGACAAATCATTTGGATTGATCAAGCAGATGGGTTAAAATTATGATAAATGTGAAATATCCCAGTTTAAACCGACTAATTGTTTCCACTTGCTGTACTGTTTATCTTTGAGGGTCACAGGGGGGTTGGAGCCACTTGAGGCGGGAACACCCACGACAAATGACGCGATTACATGCTGCCAGTCAACATCACCTGCATGACTCTGGGCCGAGGGAGGAAGCTGAAGAAACAACAACATGCAGGCACAAAGAGAAAATGCGGACGCCACACATAAAGGCCGTGGTCGGGCGGGTAGGTGACACCCGAACAAAAGAAACAGGATGTGAATACTGACAACAGCAAGAAACTCCACATTTTATCTCATTATCAGCCTGGGCATGTATTTTTGGACATTGAACTGCATCTTTATATTGAGAAAGTTGTTGTACTGTATTTTGCAGATTGACGAGGAGCACCTGAACACACCATGTATTTCTCTTCTGGAGTTTTGAGGTGTTTTCAGGTGAAGCCCTTTGAGCTGAAGTTTGTTTGTGTTTGTACATTTATATCTACTTTTGCATCATCTTGACTCGGCGGCAGCGCTAGTGTGAACTTTGAAGACGGGGAGAGAGACAGACAGAGAGACAGAGAGACAGACAGGCAGCAGTAGACAGGTGAGAAGAAAAGCCTCATAACAAGATATCACCCACACACAGACGAACAATATCACCAGCACACACACAAACACACACACGGTGACAGGCAGCCAATCAAAGAGAGTCGCACAAACACACGGCAACGGAAAAACACAAACACAACAAACACAAGGTGGGCAGCAGCAGCTTCACAATCAAACAGTGAGGGGGCCTCCAAATCACACACACACACACACACACACACACACACACACACACACACACACACACACACACACACACACACACACACCTGTCTCATCTCATTCACCACACAGGGATCCCTTGCTTTAGATTGCAGCGGAAGAGAGAATTGAGAGTCGGTATTGAAAAAGAAAAAAAGAAAAAGAAACCCAGTATTACCATCATGCTCCTGCCTTCCAATGCCGTCTAAATGAACAGCTGACAGGCAGTTCCAGCGGCGGCCAGCACAGCGAACAGACAGCTGGGAAATTGTCTCCGCAATATATCGGCCTCACGCCTCTCGGAGTTTAGAGTCTGGCTCGTCAAACCGACTTCCGTGTGCTCGGGAACTCTGGGAACAACTCCAGCATTCTCCCTCTTTGGTTCACCCTCCTCCTCTTCGCTTGACATTACTGGAGCGTTGCTCTACAGCGGAATGTCTTTTACCGCACTGACGATATTTCGTTTGACGTTTGCACAGTTGATGAAGCTTTGTTGCACAGAAAAGAATGTCACTTAAACGCCGCAGCTGGGCGGAGAGATCCTCAGTGCATGTTGCTTTGTGTATGTCATGTTCATTTTCTTTTTTACAGTTCTTTACATGGATGTCAGTCAGGTTGTCGTATTTTTTGGGGCAGCATCTCAAAAAGCCCGTTAGCGGCACAATGTTAAGAAAGTGTGGAGGGGAGAACGACGTGGGTCTATTTTTGGACGCTGACTGACACGCGTGCCGCGTGGTGGAGGAATCGAGTGTGTGACGCGATCGAGACGGCGACGAGGCTGCGAGTGTTTGAAGAAGTCACACACACACACACGGGAACGTACACAACAAACGCACGCACACACAGATGTAGAGGAATATGATGACAGTTTTCCTGTCTTTGTGCAAGTATTTCACACACACACACACACATATGTGAATATTTTTTTTTAAACATATGGGGAGCATCTGTGGATTGAGGACAGAGACCAGGAACAGTTGTGTAACTGTTGATAATGTCATTAGCAACCACAGCAGCATCAGTTAATAGAAGTCAAATTGATATTTGTTCTAATGATCATAAATAATAGGCAGCACAACTGAGAGCTGGTTCACCTGAGCAACGTATAAAACGAGCGTGCAACCTCCAGCGAGGCCCAACAGTCCCCTGAGGAAACCACATTTGAATCATAGAGTGTAGATAAAGATGGACGACATGATGGCTCTACAAAAGTGCAGCAAAATCATCATAATTAGTTAAATAAATACATCAAAAGATGGTTTCTGTCATTTTAGGTAGAGTTCTTATCACAAGATGATGATGTCTGTTCAAGTGTTCATGTTTCTGATGTTCTGAGATGTCATGATTGACAGCTGAGCCTGAGTCCTGATTGGACCTCCACTCCACGATCACCAATGCACAGACTCTGGCCCCAAATGACCATCACGAGACGGCGGCGACGGTATCCGAAATTTTCTAGCTTCATTCTTCGTACAATGGGGGGAATGAATGCAAAGGTGCTAATCACCATCTATCTATCTACCTATTCCCTCAAAGATAAACCTTCCCTATAGCCAAAATAAAATCTTGTGTTGATAAATCACACCTCAGGCTGCAGGTTTGCCAGCCGCTGCTGACATCAGGTAAAATCACCAAACAGTGAGATCATAGACAGATCTGGGGGGGGGGGGGGGTGCAATCCATTTCAAATATCCTACATCAACCGGCGTGAAAATTGTTTGAGAGCAGGAGCTGTGTTTTGGAGGTGAGAGCGGGCGATTGGTACAAATGAGAAGAGAGGGATCACAAATCAGAGAGGTTTACGTTTACAAGGGACCTCTACAGAGAGACGTGATTGCTACAGATGAGGGGGGCGGGGAGAGATATCAGGAGAAGAGAAACAGGGAAACATTAAGTGCGTCGGCTTGTCTGCTGAATGCAGCTGAGGCCGACTCACTGATCGGTCGGGGTGAGTGTATGGGCGGGGCCTCGATACCACGGCACCACTCCACGATCACTACTGCACAGACTCTGACGACAAAATATCAAAAGCGTAAGGAGGCGGCGGCTTTATCCGAGATATTTTACATAATGTTTGTACAATGGGAGGAAGTGAAGACGTGAGAGAGTCAAAAAGTTCAACATGAACATTACAGAACATCCTGGGAATACACTGCACATGCTACCAGCATGTGGTATTTAGATCAATAGAGGAAACGGAATAACAGGAGAAATACAAAGTGAGTGAATAAATGATTAACCTTAATGCTTCATGCAAATCTGCAGAACAAAGCACGATAAATACGAGATGTGCAAACGAGATGAGCCAAAGTCGTCGTTGAGGAAGATCAAAGACGCGCATGAAGAATATCTATCTCGCTTGGCGTGTGTGTGTGTGTGTGTGTGTGTGTGTGTGTGGGTGGTTGTCGAGGGCTCAGGATGTCAGCAGCGGGTGTCATCAAGTTACTAAACCACATGATGGAACAAGGAATTGCACCGAATAATCGGCCACCGACATTGTGTGAAAAGACCGAATAATCTTTACCGGACAATGTTTTGAATGACGCGATCAAAAAGCTTTGAACGTGGAATGCGGTGTTTTATTTTGTTTTATTTTAAGTTATATTGTGCTTTTTTTTTTTTGTATAATGTCTGCTGGAATGTAAAAAAAAATATCAGTGTTATATAAATATTCATTGATTGTACTTTTGTAATAGTTTTTCTTTGAAAATCAAGACAAATACGTTTTTTAAAAAGCACATTTAGGCTATTTAATTCATGCAATGGTGAAAATATTAGCAAAATAAATGAAAAACTGTGGAGAAAAAAACCATTTGGTTTTTAGCCAAGTGTTTCATTTTGTTCAGTTATGGTTTCGGACACCATATGCGTTTCATAGATTTTATCAAACTTTTTTTTTTAGAAATAAAAAATCTTAATCTTTTGAACTTTTGAATTCACCTCTCAACTTACTTTTTTTTTTTTTTTACAAGTATGATAAAGCAGATGCTGTTGGGCCTAGACACATCTAGTCCCATGGTGTCAGTCGTTCTAAAACGTGGTCGATGTTTCCCATTTCAAAGTGAACCAAACCAACTAGTTCTGTTGTCTAAATGTAAATCTGAATAAATACATAAAAAAAAAAATCATGATAATGAGTCACTAAGTATAAAGATAATTCAGCGTCAGCTTTTGATTGGACTCGGGTATGAAACCTCGTTCTCCAGGTTACAGTCTGACCTGTCTCAGCTCTGTACTCAGAGCTCACTGTTCTACACAGACTCTCTGTACAAATATAAAAAGTATAAACAGAAAGGTGTCTTCCAACAAACAACAACAAGAAGAAGCAGATTATCCCTCATTGAATTCAGAGAAATGACACACACATGTCCATTTACCCTCAAACGCACCTGAGTCTCTCTGGCTAACTATCTAACGATTCCAGTACATAGGCGGCCCCATTGACCAGCTGACTTCCGGTTACATTTCCCT
This sequence comes from Scophthalmus maximus, assembly GCF_022379125.1. Taxonomy (NCBI): domain Eukaryota; kingdom Metazoa; phylum Chordata; class Actinopteri; order Pleuronectiformes; family Scophthalmidae; genus Scophthalmus; species Scophthalmus maximus. The sequence goes on from NC_061520.1 coordinate 4,714,769, forward strand.
TCCTCACCATTTAAATAACTGATGTCATGTTCAACTGTAACTGCAGCAACAGATTCCCGCTCATTTAATTCATCAGTCAGCGAAGTTGCACGCGTCTCTCTTCTCACACTGAAACACCGCAGACATTCACTTCTCACGGCAAGTGTCGCTAGCTAATTGGCTAACGCTAGCAACATCCAGCACGTAGACGGGCCCCGCGACGCAGCGGACTTACCGTGACGTTTCCTTTTCGACGTCACCTCCGGGGCAGCAGGACGCGTCACAGCAGCTTCGGCGACTCCAGCAGGTAAAAAAAAACTATGGTTATCTCTGAAAGATTCACTGTGGACGCACTTCAACACGCCCGGTAGCATAGCAACAAAAGACCCGGGAGGAACCCGCACGTACAAATGTGTTTTTTTTTTAAGTCATTGCGAAGGAGAGCGGTGGAGCGGGACGCAGGAAGTAGAGGCGCTGCAGCACCGCCCACTGGCTGGGGGCTGCAACTGCAAGGCGAAAACATTTAATCCCATGCCAAATCAATAAGAAAAAAACTTTTCATTTCATTCCGAGTGACATTGTGAAAGAAGCACGGTAGAAGAATTCAACTTTTCCTTTTCCTATTAACTTGTTTAACAACGTTGCACAATGTTCGTATGTAATTTTCATTTGGTGTGTTGCCGCTGATGCAGAAACGTAGAACGTTGTGTAGATATTGAGTTTGAGTTTAAGCGTGAACTGGGAGGATCATTGATTGTGTGTGTGTGTGTGTGTGTGTGTGTTGCTACCTATTTGTGCCTTGAAGCCAGTGCAGTTGTGTCTAAACGAGTGTGTGTGTGTGTGTGTGTGTGTGTGTGTGTGTGTTTGTGTGTGCCTGTCACACGTCTGTTGTCCCTGTTTTCCTGCCTTGGTCTTAATGTAGCTACAGTAGTTGTGTTTCTGTGCATATTCCGCGTAAGATTAAACAACGTGGGCATGAGAGGAGGAGGAGGAGGAGGAGGAGGAGGAGGAAGAGGTCACAATCCATTACTCACAGCTTGCTGTGTTTACTCTCATCTAATAGGAAAAAAACAACATTGATGGCTTCCACCACATTATAAATCGATAGTTTAGCCAAACACGTTATAAATCATGCTGCCGTTGCTTTGTCGGAGCAATGGACTCTTCTACATTGATTCCCGTATAGATTTAATAACGTTCCCCCCCAGCAGGCGCAGAGGATCACTCGGCTGCTATCTAAATTAAGCCCTCCGCGATGTAATCACACCTCAGTCTATTAAACGGGGCCACCTCCGCTCATTCACAATAAACGTTGGACTCTTGGGGCCCGAGTCGGAGTCTATGGGGCCCTGTAGGTTTGAGGACGTCATCTTAGGGATTTCAGCAATGCTTCTATATTTAATGTGTCCGAAGAAGCCGTCTGTAGGTCGCTGACTAAATCCTGCTTTGTTTGTTTGGAAAATGATGTCCCTTATATTAAGAATAGTGAAAGTTCAGTTGTCTGCGAACCTCAAGGGATAAATGTGTGGGTTATTGTTCTGGCTCTAGCCGTGGTGAATTGAATAAACGGCCCCTCATCAACCGTGGAGGATCACTCAGCCGACATCAAGTTCAAGCACTGTCTGGTTGTAATCACATCTCTTTCCAATAAAGCGAACTCTCTTCAGCTCGCAGACATTACAGCCTTCAGCAAAGATTTCCACAAAAAAAAAAACCTAGGACAGAGCTACAACGCCAAGGCCTTCAAATGGAAATTTTTGAAGATAATACATCCGCTTAATAAACGAGCCACTAACTCGCAGACTCGCAGAAGATTAGAATAAATCTTTTAGTGGAAGGCATGGCCGTCTGCAAACGAAGGCAACAAACTAGAGAGAAAATCAAATCAGCAGCACATTCTACAAGATGAAAAGACCACAATGTGTGAAGCTGAAGTGGCTTTTGGGTGGTTGTTAGTATTGATATTCACCACACGCTTATATCATAATCGCTTGCCAGAAATATTCTGTGGCCGAAATCAATGGGGGAATAAACTTAGCAGATTCTGAAAGCTGCAACAATCAATATTATTTCAAGCTAAAATCACTGAGTCAGAATTGACCGAGTTTGTGTTAAGACAACTTTAATGCAACTGTAAAACAGTAGCCGCAATTCAATTCAACTTGATTTGTATAGCACATGTTCAACACCCATTGTTACCTTTGCGATTGTCGGAACCAAACGCAAAGGGACTATAAACAAGAAACCTAAATAAATATGTTAATACAAATAAGATACGATATTTTAACATAAATATAACATTACTTTGAAAAAAAAATACAATATGATGTAATAAACGTACTGACATGAATTTTTTTTATTTCTAACTTGATATTACCCACATAAATTAGAATGAATATAACATAATATGATAGTAAGTATAAACTAGCTTTTTTATGTAGGCAAAAACTAAGGTTACACTTTTGTGAGAATTACATCTGAGTATTACAGCATATCAGATATGGGTAAAATCTGATTGATCATTCAAGTGAAAAAAAAACCCTTTTTAATTTATTTTATGTTTTGTGGATGTTGCAGATGTATTGTGTGTGTGTGTGTGTGTGTGTGTGTGTGTGTGTGTGCATGTACAATACTCAACACAAGGGCAGTGCCGCACACTGAATAAATTCCCAACCATCTAATTACGAGCACAACACAGATGTTCAGTATTGTCCATCAGCTGTCGGGCACGAGGCCCCATTATGAGACTCTGCTACATCTGCCATCGCGACAGAGAGAAACCTCTTTACTGATGATTCAAAGCCGCTGCAGAGACACGATGTTCTGCCTTTTTACGCAAAGCTAGAAAACAACCGCTCAGGAGAAGAAGAAAAGAAAAAAAAGATAAATTAAAAATTTAACTGTGACACTTCAAACAGCATATGTTGGGATAATAAGATAATCCCCCCCAAAAATTAGCATTTTAGATTCCTCTGCAATTATTTTCATTTCAGCCTCGCTCAATAGAGGAGACACACAGGGAGGGATGAAGGGATGGAAGGAGTGAGGTCGAAAAATAAACAATAATACTTCTGAAGAGAGAGTGAAAGACAGCAGGAGTCAGGCATAAAGATGGAGAGGAGACAAGTGATATCGAGAAGAGGGGGGGGGGGGGGGGACTCTTGTCCGGCACAGCAAGGTGTAAATAAACCAGACAATTAATTGGAGATGGATGCAAGTGGGTGGAAAACTCCCTCAAAGGCGATAAACACTTACTGCCAGAGTTTGTTTTCCACTCGGCAGAACATAACACTAACGCTGTCTGGACTCGAAAAGGACAGCATGTGTTGGCCGCAACCCGAGCCTCATTCATCAGGACGTTCCAATATCGATTCCACCTCGCCGATTCAAAAAGGCCGTCGGCTACAAAGCTGCACCGATGATGCTGGAATCCGACGTAGACAGTTTATTAAATTTCTGTAATGTGTACGATGCTGTTGACGAGGAATCTAAAGGAATATCTTATCTTTTCTTCATCCAAACTGCCCCTAAAGACAATCCCTTCATCCATTGAAAGATAAGGGAGAGATAATGGTTAAAGAACCCCTCCCTCCGGTCACGTTTTAAAATATATAAAAATAATCTGCTATACCTAATATTTTGTTTAACATTGTTTACCCCCCAAAAATTAAAAAAAAAAAAAAATCTGAGATGGGGCTGGAAACCATCCACTCTTTCTGCCTCATTCTGAGACTATCAAGATTCATGATAGGCAAATATCACAGGACACGCCCACCACAGCTGCTCGCACTCCGTTGATTGGTGGAAGAATGCGCACAACAAGATGGCTAGCAGCAACATCGGCGAGATTCAGCCATAAAACATTTTCACGAACTGCTAACGCTAACTGTCTGCTGACACACCTGCCGTCCTCACGTCGATGCTAACTGCTAATGCTAATGATAACTGTCTGCTGACACACCTGCCGTCCTCACGTCGATGCTAATGCTAACGCTAACTGTCTGCTGACACACCTGCCGTCCTCTCGTGGATGCTAATGCTAACGCTAACTGTCTACTGACACACCTGCCATCCTCTCATGGATGCTAACGCTAACGCTAACTGTCTGCTGACCCACCTGCCGTCCTCTCGTGGATGCTAATGCTAACGCTAACTGTCTCCTGACACACCTGGCGTCCTCTCGTGGACGCGCTGCCTCTGCTGCACTGGAAGTTTCTGGGTTTCTTTGCCTCACAATTGCATATTCGACAGCAATTGGTTTTCTGTATTTGTGACGTACCAAATCTATCTTGAACAGGATTCTTTTGAATTTCAAATTGCTGAGAAGTGACACAGAAATCTCCTCCAAAAGAGGAATGTGAAAACACAACATGTGCTCAAATACTTAGTTCCTATAGTCAATGTCAGACATGTTAGAGGACAGACAAAGAAGAAAAACACTTTTTTGAGTGGAGGGGGACTTTAACGTTAACGTTTGCGAACGGACATGTCCCACATTTGGTCAAGATTCCCCTCACCTGTGTTATCATTAGAGGTTAATGCGAGTCATAGAGTGATAAAGCTTCCGTTTCTCTGAAGGATAAAAGCTGGCGAGGTTTTGAAGTGCCCATATTATGCGTTTCCCCCCTCTACTTTAGTGCGTCGTAGCTTTTTAAAAGGTCTGCAGGCTACAAAAGGCCAAAGTGATTCAAAAACCCATCCACTGCTTCATATTTGGAAAAAAAAATGTCAACGTCTCTGTTTACGAAACCAGACAACGATGGCAGGCACCGACCACGTGGACTGGAAACGGACACAACAGCCAAGCTGGAATCTTTATGAAATGTGGGTGGAAATTTTCCCAGGTGTTCTATGGCGATGTCTTCAAAACCAGTGGTGAGTGTTGTTAAGAACAAGGCAAGGCAAAAACATGACCCCAAACATTCCCAGGCTAACCCTTTTGTCTTCTAGCTCTGCGAAATGTTATCATATTTGAAATTAGCAGCAAAGAAACAGCAAGAAGGTTCTGGGTTCGAATCCCGGTTAAAAACCAACCAGGGCCTTTCTGTGTGGAGTTTGCATGTTCTCCCCGTGTATGCGTGGGTTCTCTCCGGGTTCTCCGGCTTCCTCCCACAGTCCAGAGACATGCAGAATGGGGTCAGGTTCACTGGAGACTCTAAAATTGACCGTAGGCGTGAATGTGAGAGTGAATGGTTGTTTGTCTCTGGCGACCTGTCCAGGGTGAACCCCGCCTCTCGCCCAATGTTAGCTGGGATTGGCTCCAGCCCCCCCGTGACCCCTAAATTGATAAAGCGGTAGAGGATGGATGGATGGATGGATGGCTGTTTCAGGACAGATGGTGCAGATCCAAACGTTGCCTTGTTAAATGAGAGAAAAAAACGCAGTTATTTAGAGATTAACGGTGTAAATCGTGTAGTGAATGACTCTTCGTCCTGCACCTGTTTATAGGTGCAGCCTACATTTGAATAATTATAATAATCTAATGTAAAATCTTTAAATATTAAAGAGCTGCATCAGCTGACCGATGGCTGCTGACGTGGTCAGAGAGTTCAAGGACGAGGCCTCCTGCGTGTCCTCCTCCGTGTCGTGACTGCAGCTGCAGAGGTCACAACAGAGGGACCACAGCCTCCTACGTCCTCCTCTTCATCCTACTCCTCTTCGTCCACCTCCGAAGTGACTCCATGTGTGGACACAATGGTACCCGCACATTCCAGCGCGGAGCGGCTTCCGCTGCTGCAGTTACTGAGCTTCGCTGGAGGAAATATCAATAATTGTAAAAAGAGAAAAACATGTTGTTGTTGGTGTTCTCTTATCCTTTCATGAGGAATGAGCCGGCTTGTTGGATTTCTCCCACTGCGAAATGTGGATTTAGTTCATTCCTTTTCATTTCCATCCCGGAGTGAGACATTGGCCATTTTTCATTTCCAGCCAGTCATTTAATACACAACAAACAGAAACACGCATGGAAAGACGGGCCCGTATTGAACTCTATTCTCCCACAGGGACGAGACGACACGATGCATGTCACTTGTCGTTTCCGAGAAGGTTTATGGATCTGTCACTGTTTGCCATCCTGCACAGACATCCTTGTCTTTCTTAATCTTATGTGATTCTGCATTTCTCTCCTTCCTGTCGTCAGTCTGTGAACATAAGGAATCCATTCCTCCCAGTCTGAACGTAGTTGTGAACGAAGCAAAGATCAACGTGACATCTTAATTTCCCCGGTGTGTTTCCTTCGATCGCTGTCACTTGTTCCTCTCTCTCTCTCTCTCTCTCTCTCCCTCTCTTTTCTTTAAGTATCCCCGACTGTTGGTCTATCTTATTCATTTCCCGTCTTCTTCTCTTGCGATTTGTCTCAATTGTCTCTGCCCGTGTCTCTCACTCGCTCCCTCCCCGGTGTATTGAACTATAGCTCGCAGCCTATTGAATAGAAAACCACAGGCCTGGTGTTAATACTGTTTTATTTCTAAATGTCAGACCGAGCCTCGCTGCTGCTCGACCTTATGTCAAGTCGAATGCGACTCAACCAAACTTATTGCGGTACATTTTTCTACATCCACACTTTGAAAAATGGTTGGTTCATATGCCCCATGTGACCAAAAGTATGTGGACACATGAACAAAACGGCAGCAGCCTTATCCTTCAGCTATGAGCCACAGTCAAGTGCGTCCATCATCACAACACTGACACATTCAGTTTTATTTCCTTTTATGAGGACTAGAGAGAAAACTTTGTCAAACTAGTAACTGACAAAAAAAAAATTCCTTGAAATCTATTGGCAGACAATTTGGCAAACTGGACATTGCCATGTAATACATGTCTCAACCAAATTAATATACCTGGAAATCATCAACACAGACATTCACGAAAAAATAGAATGTCATTCAGTCGTAGTCCGTAGTAAATGTATTATTATTTAACAAAACAGATCATGAAATCAATATCTCCATTGTGGAAGAAACAACATGTTGATGAAAAGACAAACCAAACAAGGTTCATGAATTATTCTCCGGCAAATGAGTGAAAATGTCAAAAACGTCGTCCTGTCTGACAGTTCTGGATCCATCATCAAAACCATCATGTTCATTTGAAAAGATTCATATAAACTGTTGATTCTCTACAGAATCCACATTATTATACGTAGCTACACATTGGTGGTTACAGGTTTCTATAGCTCTATTTGTTGCTGCGCAGCAGCTGAAAAAAATCCAACCCTCCTATGAAACCACATGAAAATCCACTGGATCCAGATTTTTCTTTGGATCTGCACCAAATCTCTCACAACCATAATCAAGACCCATGAAGTAAAACCAGGGAAATTGGTGCAAATGAAAAAAAAAAAAAAAAAACGTTGCAAAAAAAGGTTCCAGAATACGTCGCATTCGCGTTGAATTTTTAGATGCTGCCGGAAACCGGAAAATGGAATTAGCGGTGCGCCACCATAAAGTGTCCCCTGTTGGTTGCTCAGTTGGTTGCGGTTTGCAACTTTACCACCAGATGCCGCCAGAAAATTACAAAAATTACAAACTGGGGCTTTAAAAAAATATTATTTTTTAAAAATAATAACCTGCCCCTTTTTCCCAGATCAATGCCAAAGGTTGTCCTGCTGACAAGCAAAGGGACAGGGGGTGAAAACATGACCTCCTTAGCGGAGATAATCGAGAGAATGACACAATCCAATAAAATGACCATGTGGTATTACAGCTATGTGGACTCCAGTACAACTATGACATGTGTGGCCATGACTCAGGCATCCATGACCAACACAACCATGTGCACATGTGACCTTTCTAACCTTGTTGCTGCTGCTCCCATGTTCCTCAGCGGCGGAGCTGCCTTCTTCCTCTTTAGATAAGAACCTGTGGCAGTGATGGCGGCAGCCATGCACCCCGTTAAATAACGGCACACAGTTTAGGGTTAGACGAACTCTCTTCACCTGTTTTTTAATGCTTCCCTCACTCACATGGACGAGTGAAAATATCCGTAAGCGATTCGAGTTCCTCCTGGCAAGACGGGTCAGAGGTCAGATGTCTCCAGCCCTGGTTGAGCCAAATACTGTGAAACCCTGAGGTCCGCCTAAACGATCACATGTACTGCATTTGATTTTTTTAATGTGCTTCTTAACCCCTGGGTTAATGAGAGTACAGACGGGCCGGAGCCAGGCGCCGTCGCCCGAGGGCAGTTTTCAAGGACGTTGTCATAGTAACTTCCCGACTCGCGGAGCGTTCCTCCTCCAGACACCTGCCAACAAACAGGATGTGAGGTCACAGCGTGATATGTATCGCCATGCCAACCCTCAACGGGCGGGCCTCTGGATTGCATGGCCGCAAATAAATCTCCCCCCAGTCGATCGTCTGTTGGTATGTAGTGCTTTTGTGTGTGTGTGTACATAACATACACAACCCCAGACATGAGTTTGTGCTTGAATCTGTGGATGTTTTTACGACGGTGGGAATAGTTTGTAAGCATAAATAAAGACAAAGAAGATTAAAAAGCCACCTGTGTGACTCTTCTGCACTACGGTCGTATCTGTGCTTTGAATTCCACCAATGACAACAAAACAGATTACATCAAAAGCTGTTTGTTTCCGTGCAGTCAAAATGAAACCCGGTGCATTCTCTGTGCGTTCATCACCGTGGTGCAGGTACTCAGATAACAGCATACATAACCAATAGGGTGTATCTTTCATTTTCCAACAGAACAGAGATACAGAAAAAGAAAAATATAATAGGATTTTCTCTGTCGCATAAAGAAACACATGCAGCCAGGTGGTTTGACCCCGAGCAGACCATTTCTAATACACGGAGAACCTCCACTCTCGCAACGTCCTGGTTCTGTAGGTGGCGCTCTCGAGGTCGTCCAGAATGAATGGGAGGGTCCATGGAGCTGTAGCTCCAAAACTAATGTTTAGGGGGTAAAAAAAAATGTAATTTGCCTGCAAAGTCTTGAATATAAAATGTGGATCTTTCCTGTAACTGACCGATCAGCAGGCATTAGCACAATGCTAGCTGCTAGCGTGATATCAGATCCTCCCTCCCTGTAAGAAAACCAAACGGAAATGTATTTATTAATTTTTTTTCATTTAAAGGGGCATTAAGCGATTCTAAAGCAAAACACGTTTTGTAAAGAATTTCCTAGCGGTCTGCTAGCTGTCAGTTCTGTGTGTGCACAGGGTTTTCGGCTCATTGAAAACAAATCAAAAAATGGTGCGGACCGCACCACACAAAACTGCAAGTGCAATTTGTGCACATCACTCTTCGATACCTTAAGAGACGTGCTAGCGGGTGTCGCTGCAACTCTGGGGTTTTGGTCTAGTGGTTAGCAAGTCGGCCTCCCATATTCAAGGTCGCAGGTTTTGCGGCCGGGTCAGTTGAGCAGTAAAATCACAAACAACAACAAAGAGAGCAACAAGCTTTCTCCAAAATCGTTTTTTTTTTTTGCCCTTTAGCTCCATTCACTCCAATTCATTGAGGTCTACCTCGTAACGGCCCTTTAGGTCGATTGCTGCTAATTTCGGCACAAATAGGAAGTGGACAGGCTCTCTGACAAGTTCAGCAATGCAGGATTCAAATGCATTTGCTGTAAAAGGTTAATTTAATCAGCAATGGAACAAAAAGAGTCTACACTCTTTGCAGGCAGTTGCAGAACAGAATCCAAACTCAAGAACCACGCAGAGTAAAGAGGTTGGGTGATTGAAATTTCTCGCTGAAGTTTCGATCTGATTTGTGATTAGCGAGTTTGAATAAAACATTAGAAGTTTGTCTGACCTTGTTAGTGTCGTCTCTTAAATAATTAATTGTTTTTTCTGTTTTTGTAATAAATGGAATCATTTGTGATTTTAGTGTGATAATTGTCAGTATGACCTTAGTCATGAAATGGCTCCTCCAGGCAGCAGAGGCTTCTTGTTTTTATTGTTTACGTCTTTGAACACTGGGGAGTCTGTGGCCTTCAGATGAAGCAGCATGAATTAATAATTGATGGGCCTAAAGTGTCGTGGTGGGGGGGGAGGGGGGTTATTCTCAGATGGATGAGTTTCTTCCTTCCCTCCTCACTTTTGGTCACAAGTTAAAATTTTGAGTTTGTTTTTATTCTCTTTGGATCAATGACGAGGTGCATCTTCATCAAGGTTAATCCACACTGATACGTTTTCATTTCAAATCAACCTTCGTTGTCCAGATTAGCGTTTTAGCTTGGTAGCAGAAATAATCTCCGTCCACACTGACACTCCTGAAAACACATACCGCCTGACCGTTCACATCCACTGGTCGTGTGGCGTAAACAGGAAGCAGATTGTCTCCTGAGATGATTCTGTTTTTCCTCATTTTACTTGATTTAAAAAAAAAAAAAAGTTCAAGTAAACACACAAATCAGTATACATGGACGCACACACACACACACACACACACCTTTAATCAGCGCGTGTGTGTGTTTGACAGAGAGGGTCCGCACAGAGCAGAGTGTAATTCCTTGATATCCCACCTCAGCTGTAATCTACGCAGCAGATAACAGCTGACACGGCTTCGGTTACACCTTGGTCCTGCATTATTCATGGAGAATCAAAGAATATGAAAGGCGTGGGGGTGATGAAGGAAAAAGACATCCTGCATACTGAGCCTTTTTTATTTTTTATTTTTTATACCCATCAGGCTGCAGAGCTTGATGTGTGGGGCGGGGCGGGGCGGGGGGGCCGGTCGCCGGCAGGTTAGTTTGACTTGAAGATCAATGATTCGAAGCTGCAGTGATGATCAGTGAGCAAAAAAAACAAACTGTTCTGCTTCCTCAACAGACAACAGGAGAGTGATATATGTTTTTTCTTTTTAAAAATGAGCTAAAATTACACATCTTTACATCACTTGGCTTGCTCGCTGACTCTGATCCTTCATGGGCTGACGAAGATCCAACATAAAGATTTATATGTAATATTTAATAAGGTCAAGAGAATCTGCTGTTCACAATGTGCACGAGTGCGGAATCGGTTTTCTGACCCATTTACCTCATTATGATGAAGCATCAATAAAATGATCAGCCGAGGCCCGACAAAACCTCCTGAACAGATTTACAGTGAACCTGGTGGAAAGATGGAACGCGGGATGAATAAAGAATCTAAAGAACCAAAGAGGCGGATCCAGGAATATTTTACCACTTTCTTTAACATAGTGAGATAGATTGTGATTTCACAAGGAATAATTCATGGATCTTGATGAATAAAACCAGACATATTTAGTGGACTGATGTCGGAGATATGTGTGAGATTCTGGCGCAGCTTGTTGGACTCTGAGCTCCACTGAGTGATGTTCTACTTTTTTATGACTGTGTAAGTATGAGTATGAGTGTGTGTATACTAGATATGTGTATCTATCTGTAGTTTTTTATTACAAACAATCATGTGTACATACATTTATCTATATCAACGTAATTTCAGTAGACTGTTCATAAACTCAAACCAATCCGGGACGGGAAAAAGATCTCATCAGCACAGTTGACGTAAAGTTCAATTTCAAATTCCCTCGTTCAGCTTGGAGCCCATTAAAGGGCCGGTTCTGATTATGTATGCATGGATTTCAAAGAGTGTGTGTGTGTGTGTGTGTGTGTGTGTGTATGGTAGTAGAAGCAGTCATCGCAGGGTTCCAGTGCCTGGACTTACTCATATCACTAACAGTGTGTGTGTGTGTGTGTACATGCAGGTGTGTTTGTGCGCGCAGACTCTGCTCTGTTCCAGTATGTATATACATATATACAGTATATGTGTGTGTGTGTGTGTGTATGCAGCCGCTGCAGCACTCAGGTGTCACGGCTTTCAGGCCGCCGCTCATCTCTGAGCTTTGAATATTGCGAAGCAGACACTGAAAAAATATCCCCCAGACACTTCACAATATACGTCGCGCCCTCCGCTCCTCTTTGAAATACGGCGACTGTACAGTGTGTGACGGGAATGTATTGAGCTTATTAATTTTTTCAGGCTATCTTGGGCACTGCAGGAGTGTTTTATGTGTTATATTCCTTTTCAAACCTGTGTGTGTGTGTGTGTGTGTGTGTGCGTGTGTGTGTCAGTCAGCGGCAGGGAGCCCGGGTGGTTAAAGAGGATCATCCCGTAGCCAGAAGCTTTCCAGTTCAATTGCATTATGTCCGTCCCAGTGGAACCGTCCTTGCGTGAGTCACCCCGTCTCGTCCAGCTCCGGGGGGTGTCGCTCGCGGTCGCCACTGACCCCGACCCCTCTATGGAGAGCTCCAAGCGAGACGAGGGAGAGGGGGGCGGCGGGGGGGCAACGAGCCCCTCAGTTTTGTCGCATGTGTGTCTGGTGTTGGCACTCAGCAGAAATATTCGAGCTACTGGTTAGCTCCTTTTAAAATTCTGAATTAAAAGTTTACATGGTCATTTCAGCGCTGATTAGGTTTCATGGCCGCAGGCTCCAGTGAGTCCACTTTAAACAGACGCTGGAATTTGCATGGGTGTCAGTTTCCAGCTGAGGTTTTGGAGATTTGAGGTTTTTTTATCTCACAGGAGACGGAAAGAGGCCATGTTTTAACCGAGTTAAGACGTTTCTTCTGCTTTTTTTATGTTGATTTTGCACTTTTTCCCTCTCTTCGTGGCTTTATTTATTTTTTTATTTAACTCTTTACTGTTTTTATCTGGCACCAGAACAGATAAAGTCACCTCACAAAGATGCTGATCTTTTTATTCAGTGTGTGTGTTAGCATGGTGCTCTCTGATTTGAGAGGAGGGAGTGACAGACACCACAGCGTTGGTTTGGGTTGATAACATTTCATTTAGTTTGAGTACATAACTCACGGAGGTTATGTTTTAACCCCTGTCCATTTGTTTGTTTGTTTGTTTGTTTGTTTGTCAGTAAGGATTACACAAAAACTACAGAATAGAGTTCAAGTAAACTTGGTGGAAAGATGAGACATGGACCATGAAAGAATCCATAAGATTTTTGTGTAGATTTGAACAAAGGGGAAGATGGTGGAGGGATGACCTGTACTGACAAATGTTTAAGTCATTATTTGTGGTAAATTAGCCTCCATCAAATATCGTTCCATAGTCAGTCAGCACAGCAAGTTCCCTTTGAACAGCAGCAAATACCGTGGCAGTTGATGATTATGATTTATAAAAACTGATGACACAACAGACTCCCAAAATTGAAGCTCAAAAGCTTCAAGTGTGATCACTGAGGCTCTTATATTTTGGCATCATTTTCATACAAAAGGTGATGACATCGAAAATCCATCACAGTGATTTTGCTGACGCTTTTGTCCAAAGCTACTTACAATCATCAATTGTATTGACTCATACGAGTGGTAGACAGGCAGCATGAAGGGCCTTGCCTAAGTCTGGATCGTACCCATGCCCTGACCAGGGATGGAACTGCAAGGCCAAGGTCTCCAAGATGAGAAGGAGGAAGAGGGGACTCATGGGGGGAATGATTGGACGACTCGATGAATCAGGGAGTGAGCGAGACGGGGAGACGGACAGTGGAGGACGAGGATACGAGGCGAGCAGAGACGTGGCGATGCCAGCCGCGACAGATGTTTCTGTCTCTGCTCAGAGCGACTCTGCGGCTGCAGGCCCCTCGCTCGGCCCCCGCCAAACCCCCCGCTGGCATCACCTCGCTTTGTCACGGCGCGCGTGCGCTGGCGTCAGCGCCAGAAGTCTGTCCGCGTCTCTTCTTGTTTTTTTGGGGTTTTTTTTTTACTATCCTCCCGGGAGCCGTTGGAGTTTTATGTGAACCAACAGAGAGGGGTCGTTTAAGTGTCCCCCCCCCCCCCCCCCCGTGTGTGTCGCGTCCGTCCGTCCCTCCCCTCCAGGGTCGCGGCTCGTGCTTCGGGTTAAAGTAATAATCCAGCACATTTGCATGCAAATGAATCAGCCGCGTTGCCGTCGATCTCTGACACAATAGCTGCTGATCGCCCTTCACACACCGCGATAGGATATTTCCCCGACGCTCCTCTTTATCCCTCCAGTAAATTTTAACGACCACATCCATCCTGTTTGAACTGCTCGTGTATCGAAACTCAAACGCCGCAGCTGCTCAATTTTATCGCCTCTCCGAGTGCACGTTCAAGGAGGAGAAAGGCAAGTCAGATGTCAAGAGAGTTGGCATTAATGTCGTTTAAAAACAGATCGGAGTCAAATGGTTTGTGCCATTATTGATATCATCCACTGATTGTTGGAGCCGGACAACACGACCTGCATGTTTGTTAGATTGGTTTGATCGTTTAAAGGGGCAGTAAGCGATTTTGAATCCAATATACTTTTTGTCAAATTCAGCTAGCTCTCGGTTTTGTGTGTGTTGGGCTCAGCCGTGGCTCTGTAAGTTGCGTGTGCTGTTCATAAAAAATCCCGCCGCCTCACCTATAGACGTGCTAGCAACAAATGCTACAACTCAGGGGTTTGCGCGTCAGGTCTCCCACGCCCGAGACGGGGGGTTCGAGCCACGACCCGGTGCAGTCACAAAGTCCACAACAAGCGTCGGGACTTGACGCACTGGGACTGAGAATGTGTTGGATTCATAAGATTTTTAGACCAAATTTACATTACACCAATTTTTAGATTGATGAAAATTGAAAATTGGTTCTATAAATCATGTTTCCGCACGATAATGTATAGGTTCTCTCTCTAGGCCCATGTCCCGTCCTTCCACTCAGTTTCATAAAAAAATCTGCCGGGACGGGGGCGAAGACATAACCTCCTCGGCGGAGGCAAATATTGAGAGATGCAAAGCTTCTCTTGTTCCGGAGGCTCAGGCTGAGATCATACGAACACACGGTATTCATCATTCACTCTCCTCTCAGACACAGACACGGTTAAGAAGGTTCGTCACATTTTGTCTTTCCACCATCTGCACAATTGCTAATTGAAACGCGACGTCTTTCGGGCGGCGGCGGCGGCGGCGGCGAGTGGATCCAACCTTCTGTTTTCATTTTGGTAAAACGACACGAGGCACTTTGGTGTCCACACTCATCGTGTGAGACGTGTGAACACGCTGCTGACGAGCACTCTGCCCTCCGCTGCCTCAATGAACATTGTCGAAGGGAAAAGACCAGACGCAGTGTGATAGTGGCTTTTTTGTCTTGAACAATCCGTGCGGTTTTTAATGGATGTAACGAAGCTGGAATTAAATATAGTGTTGTGCGCATAAACACAAGACCTTGGGCCCAATCTCCTCCGTCAGACGCTGCAGCTGTCACACTTGTCATTCATTCTGCCTTAATCCCCTATTATTATGCTAATAATGAGCAGTAATTTTAAATAAAAACACATTTTAATAGTCAATTGAAAAACAGCAAACAATTCACCAGTGACAATTCAACGCTCGTGCCGGGGCCACGAGCGTTAATCAGTTCTCATCGTCGACGGCGTTCCGACGTGTCGATCCTGAGCCGGAGCGAGGAGGCTGACGGGGGCGCTCGCGTCGGCAGCCGGTTCCATCGCGATCAGCTGTTTTGCTGCTGTCAGCTCTAATTCCATTGGCTCACCTGATCATTTTTTGAGAGACACAGTGACAAACAACAGGTGCTTCCGTATTTGTGAGCTTTTGAGGGAACGCGATCTCTTAGCACTCAGTCGTTCTGCTACCATGCAACTCATGTGCATAAAGAGTTTGTGTTTTTCTTTATTTACTCAAATATCATGCATTTATTCCGGTACTCGAATGTCTGTGTAACTTTTAATCTCTACCCTTTGTCCCCCTGTTAAAACGTTTTTGTTTTTCTCTCTCACTCTGGTCGAGGGTTGAGGACGGACGATGACGCACCACGTTGTACAGATTGTTGGCAAATCGCGTCGATTGACCTGCACTTTGTCAAGTCAGAGGAGCTGCTTATACCCGCATGCAAAGGGTTGTATTGATGCTGCCTTCGTGTGGTATCGGAATTATGGCAAATGCGACTTGTCGACGTGGAAATTCCACATGAACGCCCCCTGAAGTCGTAGTTACGAGTGGGGGAACTCGCAGATCATTTTCATACCCGAGTTCCCGAGTTGGGTTGACCGAAATGTAATGGATGGTACGTCATTCTTTATTTTTAACAGTGCAGCAAGTATCAGCTGTTGCTTGTGTACATTTAGTCTGCAATCTATGCCCACTTAACTTGATATAGACCAATGCCATTTATTGTTCTATCCGTAACAAACGAACTATAGTCTAGTAGCACGGTGCAACGTTATTACGTTTCTCAATTCGTTCCAACAAGAAAGCACTTGAACGCGACATCCTCGTGATTCCGACTTCACAAGTGGGAATATAGGATCTTCCGACTGGCACGTGAAGGCAGCATAAGAACATTATTTGAGCTAAACTAGTTTTCAAAAACACTGATAATCAGCTGAAGCTTCTCCTCCGACAGCCCCTCGTCATGCTACGGACAAACGAGGGCTTTCGGTAGCGGTGCCCGAGCTACAGGCTGATTGGTCGATTGGCTCCTCAGGTCATGTGACACACGAAGCTCCGTCTGTCTGAATCTGGTTTTCTCCGGCTGTGGCAACACTCAGCATGGAGTTTGCTGATTATTTCACTCGTGATTTGTCTTGTATCATATAAAAAAACTCATGAAGACGTTTACAAGGTTAAACACTGGATTTTCATTGGAGGGCGAACCAGCTGTCATGTACCTGTTGCATAGTAAATGTAGTCATTACCTGGTCGACAGCAGTGGCGTCTGTACAACCCAGAGAGCGACGTCCCGTTAACTCGATTCAACCTCAAAACCTTCAATCACTGACTCGGCGTGTCACACACTTTGGAAAAAAGAAAGTGCCGTGTTTACAGCTCAACAAACAGAGCCAGCGCCAGTAAGGTCACTGATATTATTAGCCGCTCGCTGACATTTGGTTGCCATGACAAGAAGCAGCAGCAGCGGCTTAATCAACCAGAGAACAAGTTAGACAAATAGCCAACAATGAAACACCACTGAGGCCCAATTATGGACACGGATAAGGGGAGAATGTCTGTCAAATGTAAAATAAACTCATTATGAGGAACATTTTACCGAACAAAGCCGTCATTGCTCAAATGCCACACAGGTTGGTCGCAGGTTTTTTTATTTTCTTTTTTCTTCTACATGAATTGTGCATGTAGCTATAAATTACCTCTGTGTTGTTGCAGGGGGGGGCGGTCGCACAGGGCGGACGATGCTCCACAGCCCTTGCAAGAGAGAGAAAAAATGCATTTTCAAAATAAGAGCACAGGTGACTTGGCTGTGGCCCTGAGAGCTCAAATAGACAAGACAGAAGCAAATGAAGAAAACATGTCCATCAGTTTGACAGCACATTGCCAAGCGATTATTTCCTAAGGTCAGAGGCCTTGTTGCCATGGTTACAGTGATACATTTTTTTTAGCACTTTGGGATTGCTTTTGAAAAGTGCTCTATACATGAAATGTATTATTATTATTATTATTATAAACACGTAGTAAAGGTAATGGAGCGGTCATGATTAAACAAACAAGACTGTACGAGTTGGGATGCCATTAAATTTATATTTACTCGCGGGAGTAACGCGATGGAAACATTTGCTTTGCGTCTGGTGTGAACGCAGACGCAACCAGAGAACATCCGTCCAGCGTGAGGATGTCAATCCTAATTGGCGACATTGCGTCACGCATTAATGCATTGACTTTGTTTGTAATTTCATTGCGTGAACTTTTTTGAGGGGATTTTAATTTTGCCTAATGATAATAATTATATCTACAGAAGCACCCAAAATGTCAGTGTCGTGGATAAAGCTTGTTTCTTCTTTCCCCCTAGCGGCCACATGTGGGATGTGTTCACAACATGATTGTTTTCTAGGAGACGAGTTGCTGGATTAATGGTGTTAACGACAGTATGCGATCGTCTTCTTGTTGACCCTGCGCCATGTTGTCCTTTGAATATCCAACTGAAAACACTGTGGCACAAAGCAGCAGCTGTGTCCAGCCTTGTTAAACTTTCCTGGTGGGCCCCCTCCCTCTTTTTCCCCGTCCCCTCTCTCCGTGACATATAAAAACTTTCACACTAAAAGACTGTCTCACATCAAGACCATCCTAAAAGACGAATTAGTCTCAGTCCACATGCCCGTCTCACCCTCCTCCCCTCCGTGTCGCCCCCACCTCTTTGGTTTTTCACAGCTCATCAAACCCAATCACTCTGGTGGCTTCCAGTTTTGTTAAAGAATTACAGAGTTGTGGGACTGTAAAAACCTCCCCCCCCCCAGATGTTCAGTTCACATGACTGGAGAAAGACAGTGGTGCTAGCAGGGGGAGGGGGGGGGGGCACACGGTGCAGACTGGTACCAACTAATTAAAGAAACCACCAGAATCCAATGTTTTGTTTTGTCTCCCTTTTTTTTTCCCATTCCCCCCGGCTGGCCGAGGCAAAGCCATGTGACCCGTGAAGAAAATGAGGCAAGTGACCCGCGAAAGACCACAGGAAATAGAGTCTGTGAGCACGGGGAGAGAAGGCGGGAGAGAAACTGACGTGTAGACGACAACAGAGAGAGACAGAGAGAGAGAGAGAAAAAGGTGATCAGGTGTGAGAAAAAAGACTGGCGAGTGATGGAGGGAGGGAGCGAGGCAGAGGATTAGCAGGACACAGGAGTAATAATGTCAGGTCACGCCCTTGTGGGTGGAGACTTGCAGTTTGACAAAATGCACCAAAACAAGTGATGAGTTTGGTCCGAGGTTTACGGTCGGTGCCGCCACCAACAAACAGACGCTGCGCATGAAGCAATGAAGGAGGGAAAAAGAGGTCGGACAGTGGAAACTGTTGTTAGATATTGCGGCGCCACGGGCTACATCTGCCTAGAAATACATTTGAAAAAGAGCCTATGTGTTTTATCTATAGAGAGAGTGGATTAGATTGTGCACGAGAAAGTAATTAGTTTTTTTCGTTTCAATGGTCCAGTTTTACGTGAAAGAAGCCGCCCAGTAATATGTATTAATGGGGCAGTTGCATTATTTTATCTGCGATCCTCCCTAGGGGGGGCTGGCAGGAAAGGTCCTGCACGTCCGCAGCAACATGCATCTCACAAGCAGCCCCTCTGGAGAAGTTCAGGGAAATGTCTGGACTTCCCGTCTGAAAGATCGGTGCAGGGTGCGATTTGTGGAAAAAAAGCAGAGGGGGGGATGAGTCGATCAGGAAAAGCCGCACGTTGATGAAGGCCGATGGACCGAGGATCGTCGGGTGAATTAACCGAACAGTGTCTCCGCGGGACGAGCGCTGTCAAGCGGGAGGTCCGCTTCTGATTGTATCGTAGACTGTTACAGCGCCTTACTTAGTTCACAAATGTCTCTGGGAGCCTAATTGCTGCCGCGCCCATCTGTGGCTCCTCTCCGGGCCGAAACCCGCGTGACTCCGGGCCTCGTCCAGCGAACTGCGGGGCCTGTAGAAGCGCTTGTATGGTGATAAAACGCCACATGTCCGACCTGATTCGACATTACTGCCCCCCTGGCCTAACACTTAGCCTGTAGCCATGCATCAGCATTCCTAATGAGGCGCGCTGAGGCAACCGTTCGCTCGTCACAGCTAAGTGCCTGGGAAATGCGCTCGGGCCAGTTTTTATTTTTACTGCCCTTATGCTTTGTCCGTCTGACAAATGTACACAGGCAAGCGGGAACACGCACTCGCAAACACACATCCTGCCTTTTCTTTTATTACACTTGTGAGAGCTCTGCGCAGACTTAATTTCATTTCTCTAACTTTAACTTCAAACCCGACCAATAAATCCTTTGCCCGTAAAAAACAAATAAAAAAATGATGATGTTCATCCTATATGGCCCTGGACAAGGAGGGGGGATTTTCTTGGTTCTCCGGTAACGTTAGAACAGTTGGACGCCAAAATAAAAGGACATATCGCCCTTTTTCTCTTGCCTAATCTCCATCTTTCTCTCCCTGGATCTCTCCATCCAGCCTCCCACTTGACACAAACGGATAAAACTGCAAATTCGCCGGGCTGAAGAAAGAGCCCGCTGCTTCCGCGTGCATTTGTTAAATATTAACAGCCACCGTAGATCAAATATCCTAAATCGCAGCAGCTGCACCAGTAGCGCTCCCCTCGGCAAACGGGGAAAACCTAGATTCTCTTTTTTTTTACTAACCTCCAAAACCCATTAGGAGGTTATGTTCTGCTCTCTGAAGGCACAATATGAACCAGTAAATATCGGCGTGGTTGCCAAAAGTTGGTGATTGAGGTGAACGACTAACGGTTCACCTGCTGAGAAGATTTCAGGTCTGCAACCGCAGGCGCGGGGAGAGTGTCGCCTGAAGGCTCCGCTGGCTCTCTCAACATGGTTAAAAGAAATCCAATATGTATTAATTTTTCCTAGTCTTATCGAGCACCCAAGGCACTTCACGTTCACATTTTTGGCAGCAGCAGGGCGACTGGAGGAGAGTCGGGGATCAAACCATTGCCCTGCTGGTTGGTGGACAACCCTCTCTATCTCCTGAGCCACACCAGCCGGTGTATACATCCACGTAATCGCCCCCCTCCCGCCCGTTCCACCCTTCACATGACCACATTAGTTGGTTGGTTTATAAAACTTCCTTGAGCCCTACTGACACTGACAATAACACAGGCCTCCAAGACTAGTTGTCCAACTGAGCCCTGCGCATTTCTCATCCCTGCGTCTTTGCTGGTCCGTCGCTGCTGCTGCTCTTTACACCAGCTGTTCTCAGCCGAGGCTGTTACACCCCGCAACAGTTCTTCATCTGTCGTAGTCGCACTTTTTTAGTCTGCAGCTACGTGTTAAACAGCGTGTGCACACTGAGGCGGGCAGGGTTTCCCAGCATCACCACAGCTCCACAGCAAAGTACTGAAACACGTGTGTAGTGTTTTAGACCTTCATACTGTTTGTTCGTGTGTGTGTGTGTGTGTGTGTGTGTGTGTGTGTGTGTGTGTGGGTTGGCTTCTGGATGCATCTGTGTGAAGGTAGGGGTGTGTTTGTGTATGTCTCTGTGTATAACAGTGGAACAGAAGAGCTGCCTTGTGGTAAAACCCACCACATGCTCACACTTTGGTGGTCCTCCATCGTGTGTGTGTGTGTGTGTGTGTGTGTGTGTGGTCCCCCCTAAATCCCTGGATCTTCCTCGGTCTGGCACGAGTGTGAAAAACACCTAGAAAACTGTTTTGCGGTGGTCCATACTGTATCGTCCACAGACCCCTTCCCTTCCCAGCATTCACTGTGCTGAGACTGACGGCTGAAGCCACCCACTTCACATTCAGTTTTAACAAGGGGAGGCTTTTAGTGTTGCCCCCACGTGTTTTGTCTTTTTTCAACTAAAGGGGGGGTGTGCGTGCGTGCGTGCGTGCGTGCGTGTGTATCATTTCTAGCCGGGTGAGCGTGATGTTGATACAGAACCTTCGAGGTCCACGTGCATGTTTTCTCGTGACGTGATGATAATAACACAATGAAAAGCCGATGTATACCCGTCACACGTGTTTGTTTGTACACTACACTTTATATACTACGTTTGTCCCACCACAGTTTCATAATGATACAAACATTTTTACACAACATTAAAGGTCACTTACTGTGTGTTTTGCCCTGTTGCTTCACCGTAGAGCTGTGTGCAGCGCTCTTTTTGCCCCGCTCTCGCTCACGCTCTCTTTCCCTCTCTCGCTTTCTCTTGCTCTCTCACAAAGACCATCGACGGCACCAGGAGAAATCCCACCCGTGTCTGTAGCCTTTTCAAACATCTGTACATTTGCCCTCAGCGGGCTGAATTCCTCATAAACTCTGTGGAAACCACTTTCACTATATGTGCGTTCATGCAATAAGCGTACAGTTCTCAGCAGCAGCAGAAATCCTCTTTTACCAGGTAAAAACAATACCCTGCTCCTGTGCAGGTGCAATGTTCTTTGACCTTTCGTAAGTGTGGTCTTATAAGTCATATAATCATCTGAATTATAACACAACATTTACTTAAGCTCAAAGAAAAATCCAATTCAAGTAAAATCAGAACGGTTATGATAAAAGTCTTAAGAGAAATTACTGCGTGAGTAGACTTGACTTCCTGATTTTCAGCCATGTCCCGGGACGGAGAGCACGAGGATCTCAAAGTACGAGCCGCTCAGTAGAGGAACTAAAAGGTCAGAAATAAAAGATGGAGCGAGGCCTTGAAACTAAATAGACAAACAATCATTCAAAAAAACATACTGGGAGTCGGTGTAAGAAGACGGAATCTGCATGGGTGTGATCACGTCTCTTGGTTCTGGTTAAAAGCCGCAGCTGAGTTCTGTTCAGTTTTGGAGTCGATCAATGGACTTTTGATCTGGTGTGTCGGATGAGCTCAGTGTCTCTGAGAGTTCCAATGAAATATTAACATTTCTGAGATGGTAAAAACATGATTGTAGGAGCTTCGTGGCTTGTGATGCACAGCATCGACATGTAGTCCATCAATTCTGCGACGTAAACACCCCAGTCTCAAAATGTTGTGAAATGAAGTCCAACTGAAACTCAGATGAGCTGTGGAAAAAAAAAGAAGTAAAATGAATAAATCAAAGGCACAGAATGGACGAGCTCTCGAAAACATTATATTTGTGAGGAGACAATGTTTTCTGGATGGCTCCGTCAGAGAAACTGAGACGTGTGTTTTTTCGCCCCTCCATTAGAATAACTGCAGAAAACATCCTCAAAACTTGAAAAATGAAATATGAGTCACACAGAGGTGACGCCAAATGTATTTTTTCCTTTGCTCTTCCTCAACAACTTCTCACTCCCACCTTATTATAGCTCGGCGTCGGTCGACGGTCGGCCGCTGGCCGAGTCTCCGCGGAATCAATTTGCATTGAGGGAAACGAGATTGTTTCAGTGCTCTGAGCTCGGTGTTGCATTTTATGCAAAACAAACAACTGGTTGGTTTGAAGAAAGGAAGAATAAAAAATTCTAACTGCTTCCAGTGTCGTGAATGTATTTATAAAATGCTCGGAGAAAATGGCCGACTGTCAGACAGGCCTGTAATGTAACTTGTTTGCTTCTCTCATTAACTCTCACTTTGGATTTTCCAGAATGATTCACCCGACACTAAGTGCAGGTCAGATTAATATGTAACGCAGGCAAACGGCCCGATAAAAGTTCCGTCTGATATCATCATCATCTTCTGCTGCTTATGTGATAAGACTCTTTTTTTGTCGTCTCCACTCCACTGCGATAAAAATAAATTTAAAAATAAATATTTTTATGGCTGAATTAAACTTCCTGTGGCGCAAAAGCGTTATGGCGTCGGAAATGATGCACATTTTATTCCTGCGGGGAAGAAGACAGACAGGTGGAAGAGAGACAGACGGGCATCATTAAAAGAAAAAAAAGGGAAAAAAAAGTCCAGAGCGGGAAACGTGAAGAGAGGGAGAGAGATTAGAGAGTGGGGGGGGGGGGGGGGGGGGGGGGGGGTGGATGAACAGAGAAAGAAAGAAAGAGAGAAAAGAGAGAGGCGGGGTGATCATCAGAGAAAGATCCACAGGAAGAGAGGGCATGTTCAGTCGCTGCTGACCTAATGATTCATGACAAGTTAGCTCAGCGCACAAACCTCAGGGGTCGACCAGGAAGACAACAGGGGGGGGGACAGAGCAAAAAGAAAGAGGAGGATGAACGTGATTGGAAGAGAAACATTAGCAGGACAGTAAGTCATCTGTGCATGTGTGGCCCATGCTGTTACAGTCTCAAGGTCACGAGGGGGAAACGCATCAGAACATGGTGACGGCCGGTCGCTGCGAGTTCGCCGCCATCTGAGTAACTTTGGCTAACGACCTGACACTGTCGGATGATCAACCGCCGCCGCGGTGTCACGTTGGTTTGTGAACTGCCGTTTTTGCCGGTGACGTCACCTGGAGCCAGAGATGGTGCAGTAGTAGTGATCGTGGAGCGCCCACACCCTCGTGGGCCCAATCATTAGTCAGCCTCAGTCCGTTATCACACCATCAGATATGTCATTAAAGACAAACTGAGCAGAAACATGAACACTTGAACAAACATTAATGTGATAAGAAATTCCTCAAAATGACAGAACCCGTCTTTGGAAACATTTATTTAACGTCTACTTCGATTTTTTCTTTAGTTTTGGTCCATGTCGCATCTGCTAACATGGAGGGGGGCGGGGCTTATGACCCAATACCGCAGCCAGCCACCGGGGGGGGGGGGATATCATGTTGCCTTCAACGCATCCTTAGCTGACACCTTGTATTTAAATGTGGCCTCTACTTGATGTCAACCACGGTGAAGTTTTTTCAAACAAAGATGCCAGAGAAAGACATGAATGGAATGTGAAGAAGCATCTATGAGAGAGAGAGAGGAAGGGGGCGGCTTGACTCGTCACAGAACCCATTATGTCTGCGCGGAGGGGAAATGGAGTGGCGTGAAAGAGAGCACACAATGGTGCAGGAGGGGACGGGAAAAAAAAGAAAAACAATCTGACTCTGCCGCCGAATGCCGCCTCCCCCCGCGCCGGTGGTTAACAATGACGGGTCAAGGAGAAGGTCGGCACAAACATGCCATTAGCAGGAGACGGGCAGGTTGTTTTAACAGCTAATCATCCCTCACCCCGTTCGTCCTGCCGGCCCCCGACCGGCCGCGGTGACATTTGTCCGCCGCTCTCCGGTCACTGCTGCTGCGGCTGTTTGACCGCGATTCGCAGAGATGATCACTGAGGGAATGTAGCTAGGAGGTGACACACAGGGGTTCTGTCGCAGAGTAATATCAACAGTTTTCGTAGATTGTATTTTTAACACAATATGGAAAAATCTTATCAGAATCGAAATATTCTGATCCTTGTTATGCTTGGTGAATTATATAAAAAAAACATGTTACAACAAGATGCTGTTGATTCTTAAAAAAATAATAATTCAGAGCTTAATTCCACTCAGCACCATTGTACTGGGACAAAGGAGAAAAACAAACAAATAAAACCAGAACTATCTTCAGCAGGGCTACAGAATATGTGTGGCCCACAACGGTTAATTAACAGACTTAATTGCACAGCGCGTGATTATTATTCATCATTATTCATAAGTGCTCTGAGCTTCACTGCTCAAGTTAATATATTCTAAAGTACAAAAAAAATGGGATCCTGTACTAATACTAATATTCACAAATATTCAATTTAAGAAGGTGGTTAAGTTAATCTATCTATGTATGTATTTATGTATGTATGTATGTATCTATATATCATAGATCTAGATACATCTATCCATCTATTCATCCATCTATCTATCTAGAATCAGTGACAGCACTGGGAAATGTTGAATACCTTCTGTGCTCAGAAGGGGGCGCTCTGAGCTTCGCAGCCACACGGCACGCAACTCTCGCGGTATTACGACACAGTTCACGTTCAAGAACATGGACGACGACGTGAACAGGTGGACGACGCCGTGAACCAGCTAGCCATTAGCGCTAGCTGGTAGTGTTACTCGGGAATGACTCATGGTGGAAAAATCTTACTTGGACTGATATCTATGAGTGTGTACGATTTACTGAATGTAAGGACTGTTGGGCCTTGGCGGAAGTTTGAGCTCCACTGATTCTAGTTCCCTGGGAAATCAGTGAAATGTCAGGGAAAAAAAGTTCTATCTGACAATGTTAAAGATATTTAAGGGAAAAAAATTACACACTTAAATTTAATGTTTTTTTTTCTTTTCTTGGTCCATGTCACATCCTTCCAACAAGTTTTTTTGAAATATGTGATGTAGTTTTTGAATTATCCTGCTGACGGACAGACAATCAGATCGTCAGGGGTGAAAAGATTACGACGGAGTTTGAGGGGCCACATTGATTGAAAAAAACTAAAGTGAGACTTCGACAATAAAGTCGTTAATTTACGTGAATAAAGTCGTGATTTTTCTAGAAAAAACATAATTTTATTTAATATTATATGACCGAAATAAACGCGAACCCAGGGAACAGGTGTGAGCCCTGGCAGCAGCTTTCTCTGGTGTCGTGCCACACAACAGCTACGTTAATGTCATGTTATCACTGTTAAACGTTTATTAAACGTTATATTTTATATTTTGACGTTATTCCCGTAAAATTACAACTTTATTCTCAAAGTCTCCAATTTTTCCCTCTCAACGTGGCCCCTAATACTCCGTCGTAAAACATAACCTCCGTGGCCGAGGTAATAACTTTCACTGCTAACTCACACATGCTTACCAAAAGACACATACAGAAATATTGATCTAGCTCACATGCCGGTGGTGAGGCCCGTCATGCGTTAGGACCATATCCAGATTCATCACTACCTTGCACTGCTTTTTTTTTATTTTCCTCCGAGTGGAACTCACAAGTCTGAGCAGAGAAAATATCTCCGTGCGTGACGGATTAAAGCAGATTTTCACAGCGCTGCTCGATCGAATGAAACAGAGTACGAGTGTCAAAGATGATTCACCTCGTTCATTTGTTGCAGCAGCTGAAGAAGAAACTCTCGCTGACTGACGCGTTTCCTCGACTGTCTGACTTGTAAACCTCCTTTTTGTTTGTCCGTTAAACTCCAAGATGTAATTTTACAGGTTAAGAGTAAAAAATACATATTCTGTGTGTTTCTCCCTCAATGTCAAATACTTCCTCCGTGTCTGTCCCTTTTGTTGCTCCTTAACTTTACCTACTGTTATTTTTTTATCTGCCATCATCAACGGCTTTACGTTATTTTATTGCATTGTCCGCCCGCCGCCGCTGAATACGCTCGAGATAAGACGCCGGTGGCGCCTCGTCTCCGAGATCCTGCGTCTGCGATAGCTGAGGAATTACCACAGAAGCCGCTCGTCACCTCCGTGCTGAGTGTGACGCTGTCGAAATCCACAATCTGCGCCGCTGATTCATGTAACACAACACAATGCAACAGAGGATCTGCTCTGACAATCTGAGGGAGCTGTTAAAAACACATCTGCTGGATGAAGATGAAGATGATGATGATGATGATAACTGGCCAATCGTAGGTGTGCGTCAGTCACACGGTGATGAATCCACTGTGGTTGGGACATTTAATAAAAACACACAGCATTTATAAAAAATGACATGTTTTTTAATGAGACGTGGGCGTCGTTCAAAATATTCAAACTCTAAAAGCAGTGCAGATGTTCCGTGCTGCTCGTTGTGCACCGGAAGTTAGCCCTGATTCAGCCGCAGAGATGTTTGTCATTTCTATCACAGTAAAGTTTTGTCAGAATGATCTGATGAAGTAAGAACAGACGCGGGCTAATGGATCCGTCAAAACGTGCGATCAGAATATCTGCTACCCTGGGAAATAAAATCTACTATTAAATAATCACCAATCAACAAAAATTTGACGATTTTGCCTCAAGTGAACTTTAAACACTATTTTATCATAACTACGACTGTGTAAGGTTTTTTAACGACACCAACATTTTTTTAACAGGGCTCGGTCCAGAAGCGCTGCGTCGTGGCGCCGTCGACACGTTCCACCAGAGAACCCCAACAAACGTGAGTTCATGACTGAAAAAAAAGAAGAAAAATGAACACGAGCGACAGCTCTGCCATGAAGCGGCGGCCCAAAACACTTAGTTACAATTTCATATCATTATGAAAGTGACGTTCACTAAGCGTGGGCAGGGAATGCATCGCCCCCATAAGCAACAGTGCTCTTCTACTTTTAACGACCACTAATGAGCACTTTTTACAACGCAAGTCACATTCATACATTCATATAGTGCAGTGTTTTTTTAAAAATCATACATCATTCACACAGCATGCAGAGTAAAGGAGCCGGGGATCGAACCTCTGACCTTCGGGTTATTGGACTATAAAAAGCTCGACTACTCAAACAGCAGCGCAGGCACCAGCCAATCAAATCACTTCATGCAAATTCAGGTATTAGGTGTGATATCATGTAGTCGTCAGTGGACGACCCGCTGTTCCCCCTGAGCCACCGTGTTTGTGCCTGGAAATAATTGATAAGTAGTTATTGATTGCTAAATCAATCACCAACTATTTTGATAACCGATTAATCGGTTCAAGTAGTTTTTATGGGGAAAAAGAATAAAAATTCTCAATTTCAGCTTCTTAAATATTTTTTCTGGTGTCTTTGCTCCTCTGTGAAAGTAAACTGAATATCTTTGGTGTGTGGACAAAACAAAATATCTTGGAGTTTGACAAACACGATCACCATTTTATGGACCAAACAACTTATCGATCAATTGAGAAAATAATCCAAAGATTAATCGATAATGAAAATAATCGTTAGTTGCAGCCCTAATGATATTATTCCCACTCAAATGATCTGATGAGGTCAACGAGCGTCTGCAAAGTACAAACCAAAACGCTCTTTTGGACGTCACACTTCACTTAAGGAGAACCCCTGCAGAATTGTTTTGAAGACCCTGTTTTGGGGAAAACCCCTGCATCACTGCTGGTAGACCCCGTTCTGCACTTGGCCTGACTTTGCCTAGGGAACATTATGGTACAAACTTAAAAAAAGTTATGTATTGAGGCCAAACTCGCACAAGGAGCTTAAAAAAGTTAGTTGGAACAAATACTTTAAGTTTATGCAATTAGTTATCTTTTGTCCAGTTTATTGAAAAATGGTATTTCGGTGAGCAATTTCAGGTTTTTCATTTTTTTACAGTGCATTGATGATTTCAGAGGAAGGGAGCCTGTTGCTGGGAAGCAGCAGCAGATATAAAAGACCACAGCCTGGCCGACGTGCCCCGGGTGGACCCCTCCCCCTCCGTCACCACCCTCGGCTTTCGGATGTGCCAAAGTCTATCAGAGGAAACCGCCGAGGCTGTAACAGATTTTCCGCTCCGTGTTCCTTTTTTCAATCGATGGGTTTCGTGTCTTGGAGACAGTTTGTCAACAGCGCAGATGGTGTGAAGGGGCTGGGTGATGGGACGGAGCAGAGGAAAGGTCCTGGTTTAAAAAGGCAAGTTAAGAAGAAAAGGAAGGCAGGTTGGAACAGAGAGGAACGGGCGAAATGAAGAACCAACAGCTGGTTGGAAGCTCCAGACCGACTTGGAGAAAATGGGAATTAAAGGCGAGATGAATGGGCTTTGTGGAGGAAAGAGAAGTGATGTGCGGAGGATATAAATACATGTTCAGACTCTGATTCTAAAGCAGTCCGCCGATGATTCGCTGGATTGAAGCTTCCCTCAGGCCACAGCACAAATATTTTGATTTCCTCCTCGTCTCAACTCCCTTGTCGACGCCCGCACTCGACACCGTTTGACAAGCGCCAAAGCAGCATGTTGATTTTTCAGCAGTCGTGTTTTCTTCTTCTTCTTCTTCTTCTTCATCTTCCTTTTTTTTTTATGAAAAATCAAGCGCCTGACTTGGCAAGTCAGACACGAAACTTAACAAAAAGCTTTACCCACTTGATATCCGCGTGCGGGCGTCGGCGCTCGAGCTCCAGGTGAAAGCGGAACTGATCTGCGACGGGGTTTCGTGGGCCGACCGCTTGGCGCAATAAAGTCGGCGCCCAAACGCCGAGTGAAACGACGCGCCGCTCATCGACGTGTAGAATCTGGAGCCGATCAATAGACGGGACATCAGGGGAAGAAGTTTTTCCGATGGTGTCCTCTGATATTTGGTCGACAGCTGCTGAAGATGATCCTAGACCGGCGTGACAAGAGGCAATCTCTCAAACTACTGTCGGCCTCAAAGAAGTGTTTCAGCACGCAGTTACACTTCAGACGGAATGTGTCCCCCAGCCGGTCGGCTTGTTCCCTGGAGAGAAATGCAAGTCTCCACAGAGACGGAGGCGTCCATTTTAAACAAAACCCTTCTTGTCAGTGGAGCTGAGGTACAATCATACAATCATGTATTCTCCACCAAGGCCGAAAAATCCTACGCGTGATTGTCGGGTTCTTCAAGTGGAAATATTAAAGGAATGAGGAAATGGTCCGACAACCTGAATTGTTTGTTTCCCACCCCTGTCCGTGTGTCCGTTTGCCAGCAGGGTGATGCATAAGCTCCTGAATGGAAACCCAAAGCTGCCGTCTGGCAGCCAAACCCCTGTTTCAGTTGGACACGGCTACTTTCAGACACGCGCCGAAGTGCAGACATTGGCCGGTAAGGTGTGGAACACGCTGGTGACCGCCAACCGCCGTAGACCAGACAGTTTCATTTTGGTTCAGCCGTCGTAGACCACGTCCTCCGAAGGGGACGGCCCCTCGGCACGCAGCTTAGGTGCGTTTGACTGTGCAGACTGGACAGATGAATCAATTCAACAAATGTTAAAAAACATTTATAGTGATAGCATGAGGAAGAAATGTGTCTTGTGATGCTGCGACTGGGACCTCACAGCCCGGTGCTGCTCCTCCTTGAGGCTTGGTTCAAAACGGCAGGTAATCAGGGAGGGTGCCCAGTTAGAGAGGCCACCCAGTTGCATTATGGGGAATTGAAAGGATCATTGTTTCTAAGTTGTTCTCACAAAGCCAGGAGTTATATCTCACTTGCGTCACACTTGGCTACAGTGCAAACAAATAATAGCACATATCATGCTCGGCGGAGGTTTTCACGTCCTTTTTTTATTTATTTTTTTTGTTTGTTCGTCAGCAGGATTGCTCAAACGAATTTCCACAAAAGTTGGTGGAAGGATGGGACACGCGGGACAGAAGCAGTTGCACATCGTTAACCGTGGTTACGGGGGTTAGAGGAGGAACAATTACAATGCGGTTGCGATATCGCGGCAGTTTCTTCTCCGACGGAACAAAGACAGGAGAAAATGATGGTGCAGAAAAGAACTATTATGGTTTTCACTTGTCCCTGTCCCTTTGTTTGCCCGTCAGCAGGATTGCTCAGAAACTACTCGACAGATTTCCCCGAAACTTGGTGGAAGGATGAGACGTGGGGCCAAGAGAGAATCCATTACATTCTGGGGCAGATCCAGGAATTCTGTATCACTTTCTCCAACATTGCCAGACGGGGCTTCTTCTGCCATTTTCACATTTCTCAGGTAATAATTCATGAATCTGAAATGGAAAAAAATCGGACACATCTAGGGGCCTGATGTCCGTGAGTGTGGCGGGACCGAAGGGTTCTGTTGGGCCTCGGCCGAGGTTCATGCTCTGCTTGGCGCCAATCGAGTAGAGCTGCAGCAGTTAATCGATTAGTAATCGAATACTGAATTAATCGCCAACTATTGTGATAATTGGTTCAGGTAGTTTTTTTGAAAATAAAAGGCAAAATTCTTTGATTTCAGCATCTTCATTGGCAATATTTTCTGGTTTCTTTGCTCCTCTATGACAGTAAACTGAATAACTTTGGTGTGTGGACAAAACAAAACACAATCTTGGGGGTTATTTGACGTCTTATGGACCAAACTACTAATCGATTAACCCAGAAAATAATCGACAGATTGATTGATTATGAAAATAATCGTTAGTTGCAGCCCCACATTCGAGTCGAAGAAAGTGAAAAACAATTCATGTAATAAAAAAAAAGAAGACTTGATCAATCAAAACAAAGCGAGAAGTAAAAGTGTTGCAATCGACAATTAGACGAATAAGATTAATGAACATTAAGAAATTAAAAGCGAGGAGTTGAAGTCATATAAAAAGAAGTTACATTTTCAATCAAACCTCGGAAAGTGGGATTAACGAGGTGAGAGATGTGGGGGCAGTTCATCTACAATGGTTTTATATATATATATATATATATACACACATATATATATACATATATATATATATACATATATATATACATATATATATATACACACACATAAAAAATAAATAAATAAATAAATATATATATATATATATATATATATATATATATATATATACATATAAAAGATGAACAGGGATCCCTCCTCACTGATAGAGCAGCAGTACAGGGAGGGTTTTTAGTGTGACAGCGTTGTGTCCCATAACCACCTCCCATGATGAATCTTATTGCGTCTAACCGGTCGGTCGCCCGCCGCATGATTAACAATCCCCACGATCCAGCGTGGGAGGAAAACGGCTTCCACAATTCCTCTTGTCGTACATCGCATCTCGTCTGTTTAGTTCATATTAAAAGGCATAAAAGCATAAAAACTTCAATTCTGGCCGTTTTTCCAGTGAACTATTTCCCGGAGTCCCGTGCAGCCGGGGAAGTTGGTGTTCCTGGGGTATGAAATAGTCCAATATATCCCCCCACCGGCTCCTTGAGGGGTTTCACCTTTTATAAAGGTGTTCACCTTGATGCGTTTTATGTTATTCAGTAACTAGCGTCATTAGAGGAAGAGGCTCGGCCAGCTTCTGCGGGGTGATGGACGCAGGGTGTTGCATGATGGGGGATTACTCTGGGGCAGTCTGTGTGAGATTTCACGCTCAGTGGGTTTTTACTTTTCACTGGACCGTTTGACTCGAGTGCAATAACCAGAAACGGGTTTGAAAGTGATTTTCCAAATTGCCATTTTTTTTTTTTCTCTCCCCCCACCTCCTTCTCTCTTGACCGCTCATGTGGATAGATGGTCACAGAGTTTATACCGTTTCTCAGCGTTCAAACAGCAGTTAAATGTGAAACTAGGATGTCGCACAGTGGAGCTCGCTCCTCCACCGAGGCCCAACAGTCCTTAAATTCAATCAAGCTGCACCAAAAAACTCACACACTCACGGATATCGCTCCACTAAATATGCCTGAACGGATTTCCGCGACAACTCGGTGGAAGGATGGGACACGGGCCAAAGAAAGAACCCATTGAATGTCGGCATGGATCCGGACAAAGGGGCAGATCCGGGATTTGTAACATTGTGTTTTTATAGATATCAGTCCCCTAAATATGTCTGATGTTGTTCATCGTGGTCCATGAATTATTCCATGGCAAATGTGTGGAGACGTCACGAGACAATGTTAAAGGAATTGATAAAGGAAAAAAGAAATCCTGGATCCACGGCAAAATCTAACGGGCACCAAGGAGCACGCACTTATTTTGACATTTCCACCTTTTTCACAATGTTAAATAAAGCAATTAAAAAAAAAATAAATCTGCATCGCTCTGTTGTCCAGATCCGCGCCAAAATGTTATGGATTTTTTTCTGGGCCCATGTCCCAAGTTTTACCGGAAATCTGTTCAGTAGTTTCAATAGGGAATAATGTCATTCTAGTTATTATATCAGATGTTATTATATCAGCCTGTTTGAATTTTTTCTACCCGCCGGCCTGTTCAGGCAAGTGCAAGAACCTGTGATTCGTCATGGGAACCACAAATCAAAACTTTGCAGCAGAACTCTCTCACACTCTGTGTGTGTGTGTGTGTGTGTGTGTGTGTGTGTGTGTGTGTGTGACGAGCAGAGGTCGACGGGGACGGGACAGACAGACGAATCGAGGATGTTTTGGAGCTAAACAGGCTAAAAGCGAGCGATCGATCTGCTCGGCAACAGCTGTGCAACATCTGCTGCGTGCCAACCGGAGCCCCGGGAACCGAACACGAGTGCTGCAGAGCAGACGGCAGGGAGAAAGTGGCCGAGGAGCGCGAGAAGAATGCTCCGAGTTGCCTGACGGAAATGTGAGTGGATGGAGAGGACGTGGAGAGGAGAGTGGAGTGATGGACAAGAGGTGATATTGTGAACTACAGTAGGCACAACATTATTGAGAGAGTTGCAAAGGGGGAGAGACGAGGCCACGACGAGATTGGACAAGTCTCCAGAGCAGTAAACTTAATTAAAGATTTCTTTTGGGGGGCGGGGGTTCCGACAGACTGACGTTGAACTCTTTGGTACATGAGAGGAGACCAGGGGAGGAGAGGAGTGAAGGGAGGGGAATGGGCAAGAGGCCCAGAAAGAAAACAGGAAAAAGTAAAGAGATTTGAGAGCCCCAAAAAAGGTTAATGAAGAGTGTAGGGGAAAAGTGAGCACGCAAAAGTCTGTGGATTAAAGAAGCGACGTCTGCGGCGGCTGGAGAGCGCGTGACGGTGATCCTGTGTTGGTGTTCACGGTGCGTTCGAGACGCGTTGCAGGGTTCGTTCAGCAGCTGTGATTGTTTTCGAAACATGAATGATTTAGAGAGAGAAAAGAACCACGGTGCTAATTATTTTATACTCACAACGTGGGACCAGGAAGTTAACTGACAAAATAAGTTCTGTCCAAAGTGGAATTTTTTTTACTTCTGATAATAAAATCCAAGTTAAAACTGAACTAAACAAAAAAATGAATCCTGATTTAGTGGATTTTAATTTGACAAATGAGCGATGTGACAGTTAAACGATGAGTAATCGACGACTAAATGCATCAGCAACTATTTTGATAATCGGTTCTAATTCTATAATTTCAGCTTCTTCAATGTGAATATGCTCTGGTTTCTTTGCTCCTCTACGACAGTAAACTAAATATCTTTGGTGTGTGGACAAAACAAAGCTTCATCTCGTCGGTTTGGGAAACACGATCAACATTTTTCACCATTTTATGACATTTTATGGACCAAACAACTAATCGATTAATCGAGAAAATAATCAACAGATTTATTGATTATGAAAATAATCCTTAGTTGCAGTCCTAGATACAATCGGTCCAGACTAAGGGCATTCCCTCACCTGAAAGACCAGACCAATTGCAATTGAATATTTGGTCTCCTCCATACTGCAATCATTCTCTAGATATAGAGACCACCTCTGTTGGGTGGACTAAGTCTCTGTCCGTTGGTCTGGACCGTGGTCCGAGGAAACAAGCTAGGTGTGAAAGCTCCCTACAAATGTGAGTTGCCGTAACAAGAACTCGACAGGACGTGTTTAAAGCCCCAGTGCGTCATTTTGTGGCGGCACCCGGTGGTAAAGTTGCAAACCGCGACCAACTGAGAACCCGACAGGGGACACTTTATGGTGGTCAGACATTATGATTTCATGATCTGCATTGTTTTGTTGCTTGAGCTATGAGGCTCGATGGAAATCGAAGGAGGCTGCTGCGCCTTGTGGAGGTACGAGCTCTACTGGGAGACATTCTACTTCCATAACTACTCTTTTTTTTTGGGGGGGGGGGGGGTAAAAGATGATTTCAATATTTGTCTCCTACTCTGTTACCATGAGCCGGTGGGATTCGAATAAACACGGCACATTATGCTGGTTTATATAATGAAGTCCTCAGCCTCAATAAGGTCTGTGTGCTCGTGCTGCACCCTGATTAGACAAGAAGAGAATCTTAAAATGTGTCTGACATTGAGAGAGCAAACAGTATGTAAATAACTGTTATGATCTCTGTGGGTGGTTAATAAACCAAGGGGTGAGAAAAATAAAGATTAAATTCGCGGCACACGGGCTGCGGCACCATCCTGCAGACAAAGCCCCAGACAGACACAGAGGAGCCTTTTCTGGTAATGCATATCAACGATGGTAATCGGTTTAGCCGTGACATGATTTTTCCATATGGATCACTAGATTTCATTTATGCAGAGCAGGGAGCGAGGGAGTTTTCCCCCCCATAAGGTACATCTTGATACAAAACTAATACAATTGCAATCACATTTTTTTTTTACCATTTCCATAATAATAGGTTTCAGGAGTTGTACACTTTTTTTTTTTTTTTTTTGCTTTTCTAGCATTATAGGGTTAAGGTTAGGTAATATCAGACGTCCTCAGCTCTCGGCAAATGGCAGCAAACAGTTGTTTGTATAAAATGATTTTGCTTCCATTTCCAGAATTCAGTAGCAGCGATTTCTTCTGCTGCAACAGCCAAAGTTCCCTGCAGGTATCACCGTTTTAATCTCATGTCATATTAAGTATTCTGCCTCATTAAAGCCACAGTGTGTAATATGTAGGAGAACTAATTCAAAGAAATTGAAAACATATTGTCCATAACTATGTGTTCATATATGTATAATCACCATGTTTTTTCGTCAACTCTGAATGAATTAAATATAGTTTCATGAGGTGGACCTAAAGAAGTCTACGAGAAAAATGACTCCACTTCTCACTTGATTCAAAGCGTCGGTAAACATTTTCCCAAGGAGTTTGCGTTTCAGTCGCTAGTTTCAAGTCTTCAATTGAGCAGGATTGTTCACTTTGTAATTTATGATCCTTTTAGAGTCAAATAGACGGTAAATCACAGTATGCATTGGAGTGTGGATACAGCGCGATTGACAGCTGGTGCTGTCCAATCGGTGCATGGTTGCAGGTGTAGGTGAACGAGCTCTCGGTAAGCTCCCACTGAATATCTGGTTGCAAAAAACACCCAAGATGGCGCTGGTCAAAAGTCTTCAAAATGGCAGTTGGCAAATCCATTGGTTGACGTCACGGCAGGTTGACACTTGACTCAGACTTAACTAAAATTACTTTCTGTAGAACTCAGAGCTTCCCCAAGGCCCAAAAGTCTCCTCATGAAACCACATTTAAGTCCACTTGATCATAGATCAGTCCTCTAAAATATGCCTGATTCCCCCCCCCCCCCCCCCCCCCCCCCCCCCCCCCATCAAAAGCCATGAATTATTCCCTGGGAAAAACACCGTACCTCACAATGTTAAAGAAAGTAATACACAGTTTTCTTCCTGGAACTGCCCATTTGTCCGGGTCCATGCTGACATTCAATGGGTCCTTTCTTGGCCCATGTCCCATCGTCCTTCCACCAGGTTTCACGGAAATCCAATTCAGGCATATGTAGGGGACCGATGTCCGTTAGTGTGTAGGATTGGATGTGGCTCGATAGGAACTTATGGACCTCGGCTGAGAAATGAGCTCTCCTGAGTGACATTCTACTAAGATGATAGAGTCTCATCCCTGGTACAAGAAGCATCTCATGACTGGGACAGTTGGATCAGCCTGTACCAGTGGAGGGCCTATCATTTTTCAAGGTTCAAAGAAATTACAGGGATGTAATCTCTTTTTTTTTCTCCATACAAATGTTTAACCTAGATCAGCTTTTAAAGAGTATTAAGAAAAGCGTCGTCTTTAAAAATCTAATAACCCGAATGAAGTCTTACATCTGAGCGGCCGCGTTGGGACTGGCGCCTTGTTCCCTCTTAATTGGGGAAGGTCCAGATTTTAATTAGTCAAAGTCTTGCTAGGCTTCGCAACAACGCCTCCTCACCTGCGAGTGTAAATTACACGATGTCTCGCTCCGGGCTGTGTTTAACTTAAATACAGAACACAGGATGGTGTACTGACAGATGAAGTCAAGATCACCCCATAAAAAGTGAACGGAAATGTGTTCTACTATGTCAGAGGGTCTAAGTACTTCTTCCGCCACAGGTCTTTGTTTGAAAGTTTGACTTCACGGAGAGGAGGTTTCCTTAAAAGGGGATTATTGAGAGTAAGTACTACAAAGTGACTCCGGTTAGATTAAAAATATAAATGATATTAGAATGTCAGTCAGTAGAGCGCCACCAAGGCTCAAATCGTCTTTACATTCAATCAAGCTGCACCGACAAACACATATTCATAGACAACAGTCCAGTATGAGTATGTCTGATTTTTTTCGACAAGATCCATGAATTATTTCCTTAGGAAATCAGTAAAAATGTCAAAAATAAGAGAGAGAGAGTAAAACATTCCTGGATCTGCTCCTTTGTCCAGATCCACACCAACATTTTAATGGATTCTTTCTTGGTCCATGTTCCGTCCTTCCACCAAGTTTACCTGGAAATCTGTTCAGTAGTGTTTGTGTAATCCTGCTGACAAACAAACAAGCAAAGGGGGTGAAAACATAACCTCCGTGGCGAAGGTAGTTACATTATTCAACATCAAAATAATGTCAATTTCTACCGTTTACCCTCAAGCTGCTTTCACATATGCACTAAATTCTGGACATTTTCCTGAACTTCTCCGAGGGGCTGTGGAGTTCATGTCTAAAAGTAGCTTTACTGTAATTCCCCGAGGACCTGAGTGACATTTTGAATTCCAATGGGGACATTTTGAAATGTTGCTGTTGATGATATATCACCACCCTATAAACAGAAAAATTGCTGTAACCAGTATCGCTGTTGTTCTCCTGAGATATTTAGTTTACGCTGCAGCAAACGAGAGTCTCAATCATTATTTACAACCCAGCACAATTGTTCAGACTGTATTTCATGACTGCCGTCACAGTCACAGGCATATTTATGGGCCGCGACCACACAACCGTGTCTGGACACAATCTGCGAAATGAGTTTATTTTGCTATTTGCAGTGTTTACACACGTGCTTTACATTATCTCGCCAAGATTAAGCTGATTCTCAAAACTCACCCCTCTTTGCCTCCGCAGATTGAGAACCCTCTTTGCATTCCCAAAAAGCTTCTTCTGCAGCTCTGCGTATGCATCCGTCCCGGGGTCAATGCTCGGCGCATATTCGCGCCAACAAACTTCTCGTTTCCACCGAGGTCGGACGAGGGGGGGGGGGGAGCTCGGAGCCCAAGACGGAGCCACGCGCTCCCTCCCCGAAGTTCCCTCCAACTGTTTGTGGAGCAGTTCCAGGGCCAGGGGCTGCTCGGCAGAGTTTTTTTTCGACGACACATGCCAGCGTCTCTTGATGCCGTGCCAGCTCTGCTCAGCCCCGGCCCGGCTGGGACGTTCCTCCCGGCGGCACAGATCTGTGACTCGGGCGAGATCTTCAGACGTTTCTCTCAAAGGCCCCGATGAGCGAAAAAAAATGATGGCTAATTAGTCACCGGGCTGCCGCGGCTTATTAGGAGTGACAATGGCGCGTCTGCAGCTGACGGCACATGTCTCTCGCTCGCTCTCTCTCTGTACATCTCGCTCTGGCGCTCGCTGCCGTCAGCAGTGACATTACAGAAAAT
This sequence comes from Scophthalmus maximus, assembly GCF_022379125.1. Taxonomy (NCBI): domain Eukaryota; kingdom Metazoa; phylum Chordata; class Actinopteri; order Pleuronectiformes; family Scophthalmidae; genus Scophthalmus; species Scophthalmus maximus. Next base: position 4,753,352 of record NC_061520.1, read on the forward strand.
GGACGACATTACTGGAATGGATAATGCACCGTCACATCTGTTATCTATTCACGGTAAACACTTCTCTCATCAGCATTGTGATGAGAGCAGCTACGTTCAAGCTTTTTTATTTCCCCCCCCCGTTTGCTGTGTTTTTTGCCAGTTGGCCCACATGCTGCTTGGCCTACATTTGGACCAGTTCAGACCAGAACTCCACTTAACGAGTGAGAAAAGGGAGAGAGAGAGAGAGAGAGAGTCACCGGTGGTTAATAGCAGGACAGGAGCAAGTTGTAAACGCAGCATTGAAATATCATCACCTTTTATGGCGACGGTAAACAGTCGTCTATGTCCACACCCAGCAGATGTGGAGCAACATCAGCAGTCATTCGGAGTCTGCCAAGGAGGTTATGTTGTCACCCCCTCCTCCCTGGTGGAGGTAGGTCTGCTCGTTTGTTTCTTTGTCAGCGGGATTAATAAAAAAAAAAATACTGAAGAGAGTTCCATGAAACTTGGTGGAAGAACGGGACATGGATCAAGACGTTACATTTTGGAGCAGTTAAGGCAAATATGTCAGATCCAGGGTTATATATATTTATATTTTCAATTAAAAATATCTCCATTTAATTGATTTCCCAGGGGAATAATTCATTGATCTTGAAGCAAACAATTGGGCATGTTACAGGGACTGATATCTACGATTTGGTGCAGCTCCGAATATGAAAATCTAGATCTAGTGGATTTAAATTTGGTTCCATAGAGGGTTAGGATTTTTCCAGCTGTTGTACGGTAACGAATGTTGGCTCAAGGTTTGCAACAAAGGAGAGAGTCCATACGTGCTAACAAAAGTTGCAAACAGATGATTTATTAATCTACACAAGCCAACTTACAACAACGCTTCAGAAATATTCAAATTGTAAGCGTCAGTGGTGTATGCAGGCATGTGGATGGGTGATCAAATAATGAAATATCACAAAAGAAGGCTTGTCAAGGGGAAAGCCGTGTGGACCATGACACTAACTACCAACAATGTGGAGCTGAGATGATGTTGATTCAGAAGAGATCCAACAGTTTACTTCAGTCGTTTTCGAGCGAACATGATGGATTCGGTGCAGAATGTCTGGGGGCGGTTGGGCCTTGGCGGAGGTATGTATGTGTCATTCTGGTTTTAGTTCTGTTTTTCTGCTCCTTCGTCAAGCCCTGAGGGAAATCTTGTGCCAGTCCACCGTTCGGTGCCGGGCAGGTCGTCTACAACTGGGTTTATCTGCGCCTTTTGTTTTTACTTGCAGACGGCGGCAGTGAGTGAACCGAAATAAGCAAATCGTGAGCCTGAAAACCCAAAACAATGAGCCTCATGGTGTCTCGGGTCATGACGCTCTTTGGGTTCACCGCTGCGAGACCACTTCTTTCACATGCAACTAGTCCTATGATCTATTGTTAATATGAAAACATTGTCTGACTCTGCCCAATACCGGCGATCCGGACGCACATGCGACCATTGTGTGGAGCACGTGAGCGTCGAAGGTTTCTCGCGGTGCGTGATGATGTCTCCTGTCGGCACTTTTCTCCATCAGTGGGCCACGGCCATGGTGTAACACGCACAGCAGCCGATTCATCTGTTAGCGTGTTTTCCCGAAGATGAAGAGGTCCGTCGCGACGGGGAGAGAGGAGGAGGCCGGTGGAGAGGAAGAGTCAGTGAGAGCGACAGACTCCCCCTCCTCACTTCCGCTCAGATGTTAGTGGAGCGTAATCGCTCAACCGAGAAGGAAGTTCAGCATTATTCAACAACGTGACAGAGCAACTTCTGTTTTCAAAAAAATAATACAACCATGTCATCAGCATCTGCGACCACCCCGAGGAGGTCGATGGTCCCAGAGCTGAGAGTGGGAAAAGTTAATCTGGTGTTTTCTTCAGCCATTATGATACCGCAAAAAATTATATGATATAACATTCATTTTATATCACTTCTAAAAGAAAAAGCCCTATATTAGAGCTTGATGGATCATATGTGATTATATGAGTCTTTCACAGACATATAAGAAAACATTTTAGAGGTAGATTTTCTGTAAAAAAAAATGTTTATTTTCCTCAATCCAGTTCTATATATTTGGTTGTATATTTCTTTGAATTCATAATTTTTTATGATAACATTCATGGCAAAACTGTTAAATATCAAGACTCAATAACGTGTCTTTATCATAAGGCTTCAATAACAACATCTTAGGAATCATTGAGACATTTTTTTTGTAAATATATATTAGCCAATATATCTGTATCGGAAATCTTCATATCTGTATCGTCATCATCCCCCAAAAATCCATATCGATTGGGCTCTACTCTATATCTTCTATACGTATTACATATCTTATGTATTACATTTGATATATCATCATTTATATTATGACATTTTTTATTTAAACGATACATGATATATATGGGGTTAAGCTATTATGTTTTACAGTACATTGTCTTTGATCAGTTTGTATTTTATGTTCATACTGTACTCACACCCACCAAATAACTTTTTTGTCAGTTGAAATTTTCTTTTTTTGTGAACTGTCACGAACTTTGTATTGTGAAGGAATCATCAGGATGTGTATTCCCTCCGTCTCTCTCTCTCCCTCACTCTTCTGCCCCTCGCTCGCCCCTCACTTTCTTCCTCCGGGCCCTCATGAAAAGCCACATTAGTTGGATGTGAGTAGCAGCAACAGCCCTCGGCGACATGTGTGGGGCTGAGGGACCTTAATTAAGAGACCCATTTATAGTTTCTCATGCCGGCGCGGCAAAAGCTGCAGCTTTCGGATTTGACACGGCTCCGTCTGTCTGTTTGAGTCGACCGACCTCGTCTGTCTCTCTGTCTCCGCGTTGCTCTGCGGGGCCCGACTGACCTTATGAGTCGCTGTAATGAGGAAGAGGCCCGCGCCCAACGATATATCGTGGCAAGAGGATGGAATTATACTGAGCTCCAAAAAAAAGGGGGGGAAATTCATATGCCACTGAAACTGGCAGCAGAAACAGACATGACATGATAAAGAACATAAACAACAGCAGTAGATAGGTCGAAAAGTTTGGTGAGGAACTCATCAGAACTGTCTGAGTTGGTGAAACTTAGGTAGACAGATTCAATCACGTTTAAAAAGACCAGACGGACGTCATGTGGGATGGGAAATTGTCCGAACCATAGACTGTAAATAAAGATGGACGACATGACAGCCACCAGATTTAAAGTCAAAACACCTGACTCACCCCCTGGTGGCTGGCTGCAGTATAGGTCATTAACTCCGCCCCCTCCATGTTAGCAGATGGGACAAAACAAAAAAAAATCAAAGTAGACATTAAATAAATGTTTCCCAAGATGTTTTGATTTGAGGTAGTTTAAGTAGTGTCTATGTTACTTATCATTAGTTAGTTGATAATATGGAAACTGGTTGAGACATCATGATTGACAGCTGGGACTGACTCTTGATTGGTTGAGCTTGTGTATGGGGCGGGGCCTCAAGGGTTACTCTCCAAACTACAAGATGGCGGTGCCCGTATCCGAGATACTTTAGCTTTATTTTTGTTCCAACGCCAGGAAGTGGAGACGTGTCGTCCATCTTTATATACAGTCTTATGTTCTTTGATCGATGCTGGCATGTTTTTTTTCGTTGCACGCTTCAAAACAGAAATCCAGAAACAGCCCATCTGAGGTGTCTAGAGTGTTCGATCTTCAGGACATCTGATAAGTGTCCTGAGGCCAAACTCCTCAGCGAGTCATAGACTGGTTGCAGAGTTTCAAAGTCGATCCTATGAAACTGGCAGATATATGCTTAGATTCTTTTGGTCCTAGTTATAAACCCGACGGCTCCATTTTGGATCAGTGCAAACTTTTCTTTCTTTGAGACAAACCTTTAAAAGTCCATTACAGTAGTTCAGCCTGCCAGAGATAAAAGCGTGTGCCAGTTTCTGAAGATCTGGCTTTGACACAAAGTCTCTGATAAGTTGAGATTCATATATATTTGAGGTGAAAGGCAGATTCTGTTATTGATTAAATGTTAATGCTGACACAAAGGTTTCTAGCTCTAAAACTCTTCTGGGACGGACTGTATCGACGAGCACTGACCTCAAGCGTCGTCATTGTTCCAAACACAATCACCTTGGTTCCTCACAAAGATGTACAATAATGATATCAATAACAGTACGGCAATACTTTGACTAGTACATCAGAAGTGTCGTGCATCGTTTGTCGTGCAGGGGTAGCAGGGGGCTCTTGACCAGCCGCGGCACAATCGGATGAATTTCTGACATGTCATACGTTGTTCCGCCGGCCGTATTCAGGCTCTTGCACAGTTGGAGCACAGTCACAAGTTACTTCCTCAAACTCAACACCTTTCGCTTCTCACTGCGTCTTCGAAGAAATGTCAAAACACACCGAAAGTTGAAACAAGGCGACACAATGCGCCACATGGACAGAAAACATGGAGGCCGGGCTTGTCGAGCTGTAGGTTGTTTGGTAGTCACAGATCCAGAGTGACACACAGTAATGGATAGGAATACGTACAGATGGAGAGGACCGAAGACGAGGGGTCTCAAGAACACCCTCAAGTAAACTACACGCGTCTGACGTGTGACTGATTTCTCAAGGATGTGAGCGAGAAAGGGAAGGTGAGATACACGGTATCTGTGATTGACTGAAAACACCTGGATTGAGAGTAGAATTTTCAGTACGAGGTTTAATTATTGCTACTCTACAAACGTACTGCGCCTCAAAGCCGTGTAATAAGGACGGATCGATCATATCTGGTGGAGAAGTGCTGACTGAGGGTAGAACTTCTTTGAGCAGTTCGAAGAGACGCGTCGATGGTTTTAGACGGAGCAATCGTTGGGGTTAGACGATGGGAGAAATATGCACATGTGGTTTTACAGCTGCTAAGAAGAATCCTGAGGATGAATCGGTGGAAGAAGTCATTTCATCTCTAATTTTCGTCATTAAAGAAGCTCATGGAGTTAGAGCTTCGACTGCGCTGCGAAAAGACACGTGGATTTATTATGTGAAGTAAAACCCTGGTGGAAGCAGGAAGTGGCATCGTGAGAGCTGCTAGCGCTCTGACCGCGACGAGCAACTGTTAGCATCTACTGTCGTTAAACCAGTGGCGACACTTTGTCCTGATCGTCACCTAACACAACAAGTGGTGGTCTTTTCTTCTTCTTCTTAGGCTCAGTGAATAGTTGAATTTAGACAAAATGAATCAGTTTGTTGCTGTCGGGAGGAACTGAAGACTGGAAAACGCTAAAATTAAATTTCCTGTCTTCAATATAATCACAATACAATCACAATTACAAGTGAGCTGACATTTGGAAAAAAAATACAAGCAAACGTGACACATTTGATAATCTAATTTAAGGCTCTGTTCATTTAAGTTTTCACTGTAAAAAATGATTTATCAAGCTAAAGCTTCTATCTAATGCTAATTAGTTGCACATTTGATACGGTGTTAGTTATGTAATGATTGTTTATCTGTCCTAAATATATTATTTGAATATAATTATTGGTTACGTTTTTGCTTCAGTACTTATATTTTGCACATTTGAACAAATCCCTGATAATAATTCAGTCACTTTAATCATGATATGAAATTTTCACAGCGTTTCATCTCCGACAGTGACTGTGGTAGAGACGAGAGGCTTCTCCCTGTGCAGCGGCCTCATTAGTATCTACCGATAGCCTGCGTGCGAGGCGTTTAAGGGACATCTGTAAATTCTGACTACAAAAATGAATTACCCAGCAGCTTCCCAACTGAGCAGCTCCTCTGTTACCTTGTGTTGTAATAGCACGAGGGCCACGCAGGCGGGCTTAGCACCTTTTTAATCTTTGACTCGGAGAACATAATGAAAAGGAATTCATAAGTATTCTCACATTCATTCATTGCGGATGATAATGGACAGACTGCTGCTACAGTGCGTTGAGCTCTCAGGCTGTGTTCAGACTCTCAGATCACGAAACAGTCGCAATGATGCTGAAAACCTGTTTCCACTCAGAAAATTGATCAGAAATCTTCAAGGGAATCAATGGAAGAACCAAACCATTAAGCAGAATCAATTCTGATATCGATGTCAATAAAATTGTTATTTTTTTTTCACTTTTCAGTCGTTATATGGTCAGTGGCTGCAGCCTCGTATGTAAGATAAATGGTATTTCACATTTTTTATACAGTGTCAATTCAATTTTTAGTTAAGTATTTGTTTCCGGTGTAGATTGAAGCAGAGTGAGAACCGGACAAATGAAGTGTAAATATAGAACCACCGTGGCATCTCACTCTACTTGGGCATTCACACACGTATATTATTCATCATGCGTCACGTTATGATTCATGAGCTGCGCGTTGCCCTCTGGCACTTACAGTACAAACTGACCAAATACGCTCACACGACTGAGGATATGAATTATACAAACACCGCACAGTGATTTAAATGATGGAGGGAGCTGCTCGTATGGGAAACTGTGGAGCTGACAATAACATGGATAATAAAATGTTACCATCACGGATTTTTAATCAAACGGTGTGTGAAATTTAATTATGATGTTGAAGTGATTCATACGCTGTTCAGTGCAACCTGAGCTGTGTTGAGAAGTGGTCTGTTCTGTATGATAACGAACTCCGGTTGTGTTGAAAAGACGACATGAAACCTCCCCTAGTATCACATGTCCAACGATCTGCACGTGGCCCTGAACGCATCCTTCACTCCTGTAATTCCGACTCATGGGCCACACATGCACGTTGATTAAATCTTAGGTTCATATGAAACATATAATATTCATCACACCCGAGGGAAGCAGCGTTTATATCAAGGAACAAACACTGCAGTTATTCATAATCAGAAACAAGGCAAGGCGAGGCGGGTGGTGTAGGATAACAAATTAGCTCTGAATTTTAAATATACTTAAAGGAGAATTGCATAGAATACCAGCATCCACTTGTTTTACCCAGCATGCCTCGGGGGGGCCGTGCAGTTTGTTTATGTGAGCATTGCATCATTGTTCCCCCGAAGGAACAGGAGAAGATAGAGACACTGAGGAAGAGCGGTGGAATTGTAAAAACGCAGGAATGAAATACGGACGGTTTTGGGACTAAATTCAAGGAAATAATCTGGAACTCTTTGGTGAGTTTACAAAATAATGAAACTCATATGATACCAGATTTACCAGCGTTTGGCTTCTCACCAAATCTTTGGTCTTTTTTTCCGGTCTGTGGGAAGCTCGCCCTCCAAGTGGGCACTACCTCAGATGACTGAGTCGCTTCCTCTCGGATGATTATTTTCTGGGACATTAACATTTTTCACACTGTCTTGTCCAAAAATATGAATTATCTTTGTTTGGGATTAAGCTGTTATGTATGCTGGAGACAACAGGAATGTAAGAAATGTCTCGTGTGTGCGTGTGTGCACGCGCACGTGCTCCACACTCTGAGAGCTGCCACAGTTTCAGACAGTCATCAATAAGCCATTTTTCTCACCTCTCCAATGTCGTTTGTGTGGCCGGCAGAAACCAATGGGAATCCATTATATTGAGCAGCATCCTGTTTTCAGGTGGACAGTCGGGCTCACAGTGTCCTGACAGTGACCAATTGGACACTGAGATACAGTCTCTGCTGTCCAATACAGTTCAAGGAGAATGGAGGGAGATCGGGATTCTTAATTGCTAATAGACTCCGTTGCATATTCTGTATCTTCTCTGTCTTCCCTCTATCTATCGCCCTTTTTTCAATTTGGGGGAAGAATGTCCTGACAACCAGTGCAGGGTTTTTGCAATTTCAACAACTTACGGTAAGTATCCATTTATTTTCCGCGGCTTATCCGGAGTCGGGTCATAGTGGAAGCAGGTTCCGTGAGGTAGTCAAGACGTCCCTCTCACTTGCACTGCTTTCCAGTTATTCCCGGGGCACCCTGATGCGTTCCTAGGTCTACCCTGCGGCCTCCCACCAGTTGAACGTGCCCAGAAAACCCTCCAATGGAAATCATCCTGATCAGGTGCTACCGGCACCTCAACTGTCTCTTTTCAGCACGGAGGAAGGAAAAATATCGTTATCTGCCCCAAAAACATCCATATCGGTTGGGCTACAAACAGGAGCCCGAGATTTGACCCTTTTCCAGTGGAGGACCGTGGGCTTGTTATCCCAGCTGCTTCAGTCAACTGCAAACCGTCCCAGTGCTGGTGGTCACGGTCTGATGAAGCCTGAAGAGCCATAGTTGTCTGCTAAAAGCAGCGAGGCGATTCCGAGGTCCCCAAACTGGACACACTCCTCCTTCCCACAGCAACTTGAGATCCTGTCCAAGAAAATCCTGAACAGTATCCGTAACAAGGGACGACTCGGGCGGAGGCCAACTCGAACAGGAAACGTGCTTGACTTCCCGCCAAGACAACAAAGACAGTTGTCACTTCAATCCATGTAAGGACTGGATGACCCTGGTACCCCATCCTCCCAAAGTAGCCCCCACAAGACCCCCTGAGGGACACAATTGTAAGTCCACAAAACATGTAGACTGGATGAGTAAACTCCCACGACCCCCCCAGTTGCCTTTCAAGGGTAGAGAGTTGGTCCATTACACAAAGCTCGCCTCGTTTTAAAAGCTTGGCCTCGGTATAATAAGGATTAAAGGTACTCGAGAAGATAAAGACGCGGATTTCCCCCCTTTTTAGTAATGAAGAGATTCGTCTTGAAGCAGGAAGCCTTTTGGAAGTCAGAGCACGGAACCAAATCAAAACACACAACAAAACACCGCCAGTGTTAGTTAGATCAGTCGTGCTGCTGGCGGAGTGTTACAGCACTTCCATGACGTAGCACCGGCTTCTTCTGGTCCCTTCGTCAAAGAGTCGATATTTAACAGTCTTCAAAAAAGCTTAGAAAAGAGCTTGACCAGGTTACAAACCATATTTAACTGCTGAGCTCATTACTCCCCAATATCGAAATCCGCCACCCAAAATCCATATCGGCGGATCTCCTTTCTTTGCCGATTCAGAGTCAACAACTCCTCCGGTCAAGTGACAATTGCCGGGAAATAAACTTTTATTTCGGCCGCCTCAGGGGAGTGAAAGGTCGTACGACTGGAGTGCCTCACCCCCCCGGCCGCGGTGGAAACCAAATCCAAAAAGCTCCACTGCTTTATTATGAAGTGCTTCTGTCAGACGCGCTGGCCTCGCTCTCTGATGGAGCTGCAGCAGTTCTGACTAATGAGTCAAGTCAGGCCCACTGGAGCCTGTAAGCTCTCCCCAGGCTTCTGTGCTTGTATGTAATTTGCGCTGTAAACATCTCCCCGACTCCCTCGACCTTTAACACTACAGCTGGGCTGAAGGAAAAATACTGCGAAGCAACTGAAAAAAAACAACATAACTCCGCCAAACAAATACCAGCCGCTAATATCTGAACAAGTTCTGGGAAACAAGGTTTTATTTCGGGTTGCTGAATTTCTAAGCAGGGTCTTGACGGCGTTAGATAACAAACATGTTTTCAATAAGATTTCACCGATGCTAATAATGCATGGCAGAGCTCCTACCTACAGAGCGTGTCGTATTTGTTCTTACCCCCAGCCAGCAGATAACGAGGGGGAGACGCTCATCAGTATGTTCGTCCATCTGTCTTTTATCATTCAGTGAGAATTAAAAAAACTACTTGGAGTCTCCAGGGATCTTACAGGATTCTGGAGTCTGGCCGTGGATGGTGTCAAACGCGGTTTGGCGAGTTGGCGCAGGAGGGGGTGGGGATGTAAACAACATCCAAGATGGCGCCTGGTGGAGGTGAGACGGCGTCAGTATGTCCACGCTCAAACCAGAGAGCGCTCACTTTCCCCTTGTCAAGTCTGTTTTTTTGGAAAAACCCCAATGTTTTCGCAGGGAGCGGCAGCCGCCTGTTTCAGGGGCCAACTTAGTGCATGTCCGACAAAGTGAGACCCCAGAACTCTCTTGAGCATGTTTAGAGGACGTGAAGCTGAAATCAACGAGTGAAAATGTGAATGGTTGACGAAACAAGAAGGCTAAAGAGTTGCAAGATTGGAAATTGAGCAGGAGCAACTGCAACAGGCGGCACGTGGCAATAAACATGTTGCCTTAATGGCAAAACTGCCTTAAGATTGACACGTGGATTTTCTGCTGCAGCGAGGGGAGAATGAGCAATAACCTACGCTCAAAGTTCCATCCACCAGCTTTCAGCTTTCGGTCCTGGACACCTCTCACGACGCCAACGGGGCCGAGGCTAGGGCCGCGCTACATGCTGACGCCCGCGCGTTGCTGTTTCGTCAGGTACGGCGTTCACAATGGTCGTTAGCTTAGCATGATAGCAGGCTAATACTAGCTGATTAGCAGTAGAAGACAAAGCCCAGCTGAGGCGGAGGGGGAATGTCTGTAGTTTGGCGGCTGTTAGGGGACGTGAAGGAAACATGTCAATGTGACTTTCTAATGTTATTTTGATGCTATTTTTTTACTGGCCTCTCGTTCATCACAAGTCTTTCCTTTTCCTCTCCTCCGCTCTCTTCCTTCTCTTCCTTCTCTTGACCCAAGGACGAATTGAAAACCTTGGCAAGAGCTGAAAACAGCTTCCCTTTCTTTTGTTCCCTGGCTGGCTTCCACCGCGGTGGGTACTTCTCTAGCGCCGCCGTGCATTTGTCTTTCCCAGTCGTCTCCTCCTTCTCCTCTCCCCATTCTTCACCCCCCCCCCTCTCTCTCTCCCTTCTTCCTCACTTCCTTTCATCTTCCCCCCCCCCCCCCAGTCCTTGCTACAATATGGCAAACCTTCCGGCCAAAATGATCTCTCTTCTCCGTCCCTCTCCGTGGCCTCTTCTCCTCTTGTCTCTCTTGGCCTCTTCCTGGCGAGAGCCCTCTGATCCCGAGGCCGCAGGGGGCGAGCGCAACCTCGCCGCTCCAGACGACTCCTCGGAGGGGGGGGGGGGGGGGGGGGGGGGGGCTGAGTGTACCCAGAGAGAAGGATGGAGAGATGAGGGACGGAGACGAGGCGACACTCAGATACTTCCACTGATTCTTTAAACGCCACTGAAACGGAGGACTCTGGTCCCTGTGTGTCGGCGCCCGAGGCCAGAAATGTGGCGACGCGACATCACACAAAGGTCACGAGGCCTCGAGTGGCAACGTGTGTTGAGGGGCCGATGAGGAGAATTCAGAGAAATTGTCTGTTTCACTGTTTAAACAATCGTCCGCTCAGTTTATTTCAGTTTTTCCGTCCTGGTCCAAGCTGTGAATACAGATGGCAGACATGATGACTCCCAAAAAGTGAAGTAAAGGACCTGAGAGCGTCAGACAGTTTCCCAGCGAAGACGTCCAAACATGTTTGCGATTAAAAGCTGCATTTAATTCTGACTAGTAGCTTGGTGTCCCCGTGGATTGTTAGATTACGCTGTTTCTTAGACGAAGTGACAGATAATCAGCCTGTATAATATATAACTGCGTACAATACACAAAAATAATCATTCTCGCTGAGGAAATGGTTAAAAACTTCGTCATGTCATGGCCTCATCGTATATCTGGACAATTCCGAGTTCGCTCGCCCGCTGCATGTTAGGAAGAGTTGTAAGTCGCAATAAAACAAACCACAGTAATAACCACAAACAGACACTGTACATTATTACAGCATGAATCAACAGGCTACACGACAGGAATAAGTAACAAAACATTTAAGGGTGAAAACCCAAACCAAATATTTCAGATTCTGCATTTCACGTTTTCTTTCTTCAAAATAAAACTGACACGTCAATAAAACCTTGTGCCTCTCTTAAGGTATATATCCTTTCAGAATAAAGCCACATTTAATAAACATAGTAAATGGATCGATATTCAAGGCATCCAAGTCGGCAACTAATGTATTGCTCAACAAAATTTGATCAAATTTATCAAAGAATTATTCACCGCTCTGACGTCACCCGCAATATCACGGTGCAAATGTATTTTACCGTCACTACATTATCACATCCTCTGCGTCGTGACGACGAGGCATAGCAGAGAAGAGACGACGCTCGTCTGACTCAGCAATAACCCACATCACCCCGCCGCCGCCGGAGGTCGGCTGCTGCTGACCGACGGCCAAGTCCGCCGTCGGTCGGGGGCTTATCGGGAGGAATCTTCATCTCCCTTCTGCCCCCTGACAGAGTTACGTCACTCAGATAAATTACAAACAGGGCACGTTTTAAAGGTCAGCGTTCCCCCGATAACACAATTTGTTTCCGTGACGTCAGTGAGCACAGCGGCCCCGCGTCGGTGTCGGAGCCGCACACTTGTGTCCTTGACGCGGGAAGCCCGCACCTCGGATACATCGTCGCTCTTCAGGGAGGAGGAGCAAGGAAGGACAGGATTGGGGATTTATGCCAGAAGACGTCGGGGGTTTTGGTTTAACATGACCACGCCGTGATGAGAAAGGCAGTTGAATTGTTAAAAGGAGTCTTCATGCACCTCAAACCACTTGACGCCGGTCGATTTAGCCCGACCCTACCTGCATCTGTGTTGCCTGGCAGAATGCGAAACGTCCAAAATAGGTCAAATATTGCCGCGAAGAGAGCTATTCGAGATTCGACGATGTAAACAGACACTATTCTCTGATCATGTGATGAAACCGGCAAGACCTCAAACGACACGAGACAGAAACAGTCGCCGATGTGTCAATCGCTCCTCCTCATTGGACCGGCCAGGCTGAGCGAGTCGCAGCGCTGTCGTGGAAGACTCTACAATTGAATTCCTGTCCGACACGAGCCGCGGCATCTTATCTGTTCTGCCGAGCGAACGTCGGCTAAATCCCTCGCAGCCGCGAGGCCGAGGGAGGAAATAAATACCAGAGCCTCACACTGGTCACACACACACACACACACACACACACACAGAAATACATAAACAAAGGCGCAAGTTAATAGGTCTTGAGTGGCACACGCAACACAGAAAGACTCATTGACGCACATACATTCGGCCGCGCACACACACACACACACACACACACACACACGGTGGCTGGCAGGGCAATGTGTTGCTTGGCATTCTGCAAATGTCAGAAGGATGGTGTTCACAAATTCAGCCAGGCACCTGGGAGATTACATTTTATCAACATACAAATGAGCAGAGCTTCATACGCCACCGGGCACCGTGACGGAATACTAACCGCGGCTGAGATGATGGGAAAATGGCCGTGACATTGAATTGTGGCGCCCCTGTGCGTGCGTGCGTGCGCGTGGATGAGTTGCTGTGTGTTTGTGGCCGTGCCGGGTGGATGTGGCGGTATGCGAACAGAGAGCCATCAGGCGCCGCGGGGACGGAAGGACGCGCCGCTGGCCTATTTATTCTCTCTCTCCAGTCCAGCGACTTCAGATGAAGCTCAAGCGGCCGCGGGACCACGCGTGTTATTAACCTCGTCTCAGCGCTCAAATACAGAAGCATATCAAACAGGCTGTCAATACGGACGGGTGTCATTCACTAACCAGAGGGTCGGCGGTTCGATACCCGCTTCCCCCAGTCGGGTGTTCTTCAGTAAGACTTTACCCTAAATTGCCTCCGACGTCTCATCTGGCAGTGTGTGTGTGTGTGTGTGTGTGTGTGTGTGTGTGTGTGTGTGTGTGAACGTGACTTGTTCTGTAAAAGCACTTTTGAGAGGTGGGTTAGATTTGAAAAGCGCCACAGTTCATTAAATGGTTGTGGTCGGAGAGTCGGAAGTTGATTTGAGTTTCATTTAGTGTTATTCACGGGTGTGAACCTCTGAGTGACCTGCGACTCAGCTTCAGAGGGCTGTCGCGGGGTCATCAGTCAATTATCAATGCGCCTTGATTCGTGCCCTTTTTGAAAATGAGAAAGAATTGAAATCAAAACCGGATTAGAATTCATTCCGTGCTACGATGCCGTACATCGTCTATTTGACTCTAAATGAGACCTTCGTTTACAGAATGAACATCGCGCCGCATTGACCAAGACTTGAAGCTGGCGACTGGACCACGAGCTCCTCAGGGAACTGTTTCCTGATGTCACAAATCGAGGGAGAAGTAGAGTCGTGACCTCGTAGACTTCTGCAGAAACAACCGCTGGAGTCGCCCTCTGCTGGTGATTCCAGAGAATACAGGCTACAGGCACCTTCCGGATTGGCTGGTGGCTACGTCCATATCTTTATACACAGTCTATCAGGTACGTCAACAGGCAATCATGTTTCTCTCTGACGTC